>NW_016823194.1:46409-50868 GCF_001698545.2 Rhinopithecus bieti | reverse complement strand
AAAAGGCCAGTGATACCCTGATACCAAAACCAGACAAAGACACATCAAATAAAGAAAATAACCAGCCAGTATCTCTGATTAATTTTGATACAAAAATTCTGAACAAAACACTGTCAAATGGAATTTAACAATATAGCAAAAAGATTATTCACCTTGACCAAGTGGAATTCATCCCTAGAATGCAAGGATGGTTCAACATATGCAAATCAATCAATGTGATACACCCTATCAACTAAATGAAGGATAAAAACCATGTGATCATTTCAATTGATGCTGGAAAATCATTTGATAAAAGTTCAACATCACTTCATGATAAAGATCCTCAAGAAACTAGGTATAGAAGGAACGCATTCAACATAGTACAAACCATACAAGACAAACTCACAGCCAGTATCATACTGCATTCAGAGAAACTGAAGTAACTTAGTCTAAGGTTTGGAACACAACAAGAATGCCCACTTTCACCAATATTATTCAACATATTACTGCGAGCTCTAGATGGAGCAGTCAAACAAGTGAAAGATAAAAGTGAGATCCAAATTGGAACAAAAGAGGTAAAATTATCTTTACTTGAACACAATATAATAGTATATTTTGATATTTGGAAAACCTAAAGACTTTACCAAAACTATTAGAACTGTTAAACAAATTTGATAAAGTTTCAGTATACCAAGTAAACATACAACAATCAGTAGCATTTCTACATACCAACAATGGACAATACGAAAAGAAATTAAAAGTAATCCCTTTTAAAATAGCCAAAATAAAGTTAAATACCTAAAATTAACTTAACCAAGTAAGTGAAAGATCTCTACAATGAAAAGTTACAAAACATTGATAAAGGAAATTGAAGGGGACACCACAAAGTGGAAAAATATTCTATGTTTATGGGTTGGAAAAGTCAATACTGTTAAATACCCATACTACATAAAGCAATCTAAAGATTCAATGCAATCTCTACAAAGATACCAATGACATTCTTCACAGAAATATAAAAATTTCTAAAATATATATGGAATGACAAAGATCCAAAAATAGCCATAGCTATCCTAAGCAAAAATAACATATTATCTGACTTCACATTATACTATAGAGCTATAGTAACCAAAACAGCGTAGTACTGGCATGAAAACATACACATAGATAAATGAAACAGAATAGAGGATCCAGAGATAAATACACACACCTACAGTACATTTATTTTTGACAAAAGTTCTAAGAATATACACTAGGTAAAAGATCATTTCTTCGATAAATGGTGGTGAAAAAACTAGATATTCATATGAAGCAGAATGAATATAGACTCCATTTATTGTCACGTACACAAGTCAAATCAAAGTCAATTAAATAATTAAATATAACACCTCAAACTATGAAACTACTATTAGAATGTTTTGGGTAAACTCTCTAGGATATTGGTCTGGGCAAAAATTTTTTGAGTAATACCCCACAAGCACAGACAATCAAAGTGAAAATGGTCAACTGAAATCACATCAAGTTAAAAAGATTCTGCACAACAAAGGAAACAATAAGTAAAGAAAAGAGACAACACAGAGAATGGAAGAAGATATTTGCAAACTATCTATCTGACAAGGGATTAATAATGATAATATATAAAAAGCTCAAACAACTCTATAGGAAAAGATTGAAAACTTTGATTATAAAATGGGCAAAAGACTTTAATAGATATTGCTCAAAAGAGGACATACAAATGGAAAACAGGCATATGTAATGGTGCTCAACATCATTGATCATCAGAGTAATGCAAATCAAAATTACAATGCGATATCATCTCATTCCAGTTAAAATGGCTTATATTTAAATGACAGGCAATAACAAATGTTCGCAAGGATGTAGAGAAAAGGGAACACTTGCACACTATGGGTGGGAATGTAAATTAGTACAACCACTATGAAGAACAGTTTGCGGGTTCCTCAGATAACTAAAAGCAGAGTTCCCATACAATCCACAATGCCACTGCAGGGTATATACCAAAGGAAAAAAAAGGAAATCAGTATATCAAAGAGATAGCTGCACTCCTGTTTGTGGCAGTGCTATTCACAATAGCCAAAATTTAGAAGCAACCTAAGTGTTCATCAACAGATGAATGGATAAAGAAAATGTGGTATCTATACACAATGGTGTACTATTCAGGCATAAAAAATTGAGATCCTGTCTTTTTCAACAACATGAATATAATTGGAAGTCATTATGTTAAGTAAAATAAGCCCGCCTGATAAAGATAAACATGTCATGTTTCCCACTTATCTGTGGGATGTGAAAATTTTAAAATTGAACTCATAGATATGGAAAGTAGAAGGGTCATTACTAGATGCTGTGAAAGGTAGTGGGGATGTAGGAATGAGTTGGAGATGGTTAATAGGAACAAATGAGGAAGACCTCATATTTAATAGCACAACTGAGTGACTATGCTCAATAATAATGTAATTGTAAATTTTAAGCCAACTAAAAGAATATAATTGGATTGTTTGTGACACAAAGGATCAGTGCCGGATTGATGAATATCCCATTTTCAGTGATATTATTATTAAACATTACATGAATGGATAAAATATCTAATGTATCTTCTAATTCTATGAATACTTACTATGTATTCACAAAATTTAAAATTAAAAAAAATTATTGCTAAATGCAAGGGCATATACATTTACCCCTACTGTTTTTTTCTAAAATTGTTTGTAACTCATATTTAGGCAATTTATCCATTTTTAAAATTATACTTAAAGTTCTGGGATACATGTGCAGAACATGCAGGTTTGTTACATAGGTATGCGTGTTCCACAGTGGCTTGCTGCACCCATCAACCCATCATCTACATTAGGTATTTCTCCTAATGCTACCCCTCCCCTAGTCCCCCACCCCCTGACAAACCCTGGTGTTTGATGTTCCTCTCCTTGTATCCATGTGTTCTCATTGTTCAACTCCCACTCATGAGTGAGAACATGCAGTACTTGGTTTTCTGTTCCTTTGTTAGTTTGCTAAGAATGATGGTTTCCAGCTTCATCCATGTCCCTGAAAAGCACATGAACTCATCTTTTTTTGTGGCTGCATAGTATTCCATTGTGTATATGTGTCACATTTTCATTATCCAGTCTGTTGTTGATGGACATTTGGGTTGGTTCCAAGTCTTTGTTTTGTGAATAGTGCTGCAATAAGCACACGTGTGGCATGTGTCTTTATATTAGAATGATTTACAGTCCTTTGGTTATATAACTAGTAATGGGATTGCTGGATCAAATGGTGTTTCTGGTTCTAGATCCTTGACGAATTGCCACACTGTCTTCCACAATGGTTGAACTAATTTACACTCCCACAAACAGTATAAAAGCGTTCTCATTTCTCCACATCTTCTCCAGTGTCTGTTGTTTCCTGAATTTTTAATGACAGCCATTCTAACTGGCATGAGATTGTATCTCATTGTGGTTTTGATTTGCATTTCTCTAGTGATCAACGATGATGAGCTTTTTTTCATGTTTGTTGGACGCATAAATATCTTCTTTCGAGAAGTGTCTGTTCATATCCTTCACCCACTTTTGATGAGGTTGTTTGTTTTTTTCTTGTAAATTTGTTTAAGTTCCTCGTAGGTTCTGAATTTATCCATTTGAGTCTTTTTATGCTGTGTGAGGTCAAAGTACATCATTCTTTTGTGTATAAAATATAGTTATGCCAGCATCATTTGCTGAAAAGACTATTGTTTTCTTATCGAATGCACTTGTCATTCAGTTAAAATTCATTTGCACATTGATGTACTGTTTTATTTCTGTACTCTCAATTTTATTATATTTGTTTATATTTCTATCTTCATGCCAATAATCACTGTTTTGATTACTGTAGGTATTTATATTAAATTTTGAAATATGGAATAGTGTGTCTTCTGCCTTTGTTCTTCTTTTTGAAGATTGTTTTTGTCTATTTGAGCCTTTTGTAATTCCATATGAGTTTGATGATCAGCTTTTCCATTTCTGAAAAAAAAGTAGAAATTTTTTATAGGGATTGCATTGAATCTGTAGGTCACTCTGAGTAGTGTTGGCATATAGAAAATATTACATCTCCTTATCCGTGTTTACAGGATGTCTTTCCATTTGTTTAAACCTTTTGAAATTTATTTTAGCAAGGTTTTGTAGTTTTCAGTGTATACATCTTTTATCTCCTTGGTAAAAATCCTAAGTAAGGATTATTCTATTATAATAGATTATTGTAAATGGCATTTTAAATTTTATTTTTATATTGTTCATTGTAGTATTCTAAAAACACAATTCATTTTAGTTTATTGACCTTGTATTCTGCAACTTTGCTGCACTCATTTATTAGCTCTAGTACCTTCACTGTGTGTTCTTTGGGATTTTCTCTATAGAAAAAAAAAAAATTCATCTGAAAATAGAAATAAATTAACTTTTTCTTTTCCAATTTGGAAGTTTTTTAACTTTTATTTTAGGTT
>NW_016823194.1:42069-44854 GCF_001698545.2 Rhinopithecus bieti | reverse complement strand
TTTATAGATCCGATATTTTAGACATCTTTTCAGATGCATAGTTTGCAAATATTTTCTTCAATTCTGTAGGTTGTCTTTTTATTCTTCTGATAGTTTATTTTGCTGTGCAGAAGCTCTTAAGTTTAATTAGATTCTATTTGTCAATTTTTGCTTTTTTTGCAATTGTTTTTAAAGTCTATCATAAAATATTTATCAGGGCTCATGTTTAGAATGGTATTGCCCAGATTGTCTTCCAGATGTTTTATAGTTTTGAGTATTACATTTAAGTTTTTAATCCATCTTGAGTTGATTTTTGTATGTGGTGTAAGGAAAGGGGCCAGTTTAAATCTTCTGCATATGAGTAACCAGTTATCCCAGTACCATTTGTTGAATAGTGAATCCTTTCTCCATTGCTTCTTTTCATCAGCTTTGTCAAAGATCAGATGGTTGTAGGTGTGCAGTTTTATTCCTGGACTTTCTATTCTGTTCCATTTTTCTATGTTTATGTTTCTGTATCAGTACCGTGTTGTTTTGTTGTTTTGGTTAAAGTATCCCTGTAGTGTATTATTTTATTTTATTTTGAGTTTCAGTATACATATGCAGGATGTACAGGTTTGTTACACAGGTAAACATGTGCCATGATGATTTGATCCATCTATCAACCCATCACCTAGGTATTAAGCCCAACATACATTCTCTCTTTTTCCTGATACTCTCACTCTCTCCACACCCCAAACAGGCCCCAGTGTGCATTGTTTTCCTCCCTGTGTCTATGGCTTCATATTATTCAGCTCCTACTTATAAGTGGAAATATGCGGTGTTTGATTTACTATTCCTGCACTAGTTTGCTGAGAATAATGGCTTTCAGCTCCATCCACGTCTCTGCAAAGGCCATGATCTCATTCATTTTTATGATTGCAATATACTCCATGGTGTATGTGTACCACATTTTCTTTATCCAGTCTATTATTGATGGGCATTTGGTTTGATTCCATTTTTTTTTTTTTTTTTTTCTTCTTTTTTTTTTGGGTTTTTTTTTTTTTTTTTTTTTTTTTTTTTTTTTTTTTTTTTGCTATTGTGAAGAGTGCTGTAATGAACATACATGTTCATGTATCTTTATGATACAATGATTTATATTCCTTAGGGTATATAACCAGTAAGGGAATTGCTGGATCAAATGATATTTCTAGTTCTGGGACTTCAGGAATCACCATCCTGTCTTCCACAATGGTTGAACTAATTTACATTACCACCAACAGTGTAAAGGTGTCCCTATTTATCTGCAGCCTCACCAGCATCTGTTCATCTGTTGTTTCTTGACTGTTTAATAATCACCATTCTGACTGGCATGTGATTGTGATGGTATCTCATTATGGTTTTGAGTTGCATTCCTCTAATGATCAGTGATGCTGAGCTTTTTATTTTTTTCATATGTTTCTTGGTCACATAAATGTCTTTTTTTCAGAAAAGTGTCTGTTCATGTCCTTTGCTCACTTTTTGATGGGGTTGTTTGCTTTTTTCTTGTAAATTGCTTTAAGTTCCTTGTAAGTTCTAGATAGTAGACCTTTGTCAGATAGATAGATTATAATTTCTTCCCATTCTCTTGGTTGTCTGTTTGCATCTAAAGACAGTCTCTTTGGCTGTGCTGAATCTCTTTAATTAGATTTCATTTGCGATTTTTTGCTTTTGTTGCAAATGCTTTTGACATTTTCATTATAAAATCTCTGCCTGTGCCCATATCCTGAATGGCATTGCCTATATTTCCCTCTAGGATTTTACAGTTTTGGGTTTTACATTTAATTCTCCAACCCATCTTGAGTTAATTTTGTATAAGGTGTAAGGAAGGGGCCCAGTTTCAATTTTCTGCATATTTCTAGCCAGTGCTACCAGCACCATTTATTGAATAGGAAATCATTTCACCATTGCTTTTGTTTTGACAGGTTTGTCAAAGATCAAATGTTTTTATATGTGCGTTCTCATTTCTGAATCTTCAATTCTGTTCCATTGGTTTATGTGTCACTTTTTGTAACAGTCATATGCTGTTTTGGTTACTGTAGTCTTGTAGTATACTTTGAAGTTAGGTAGCATGATCCCTACAGCTTTGTTGTTTTGCTTAGGATTGTATTGGCTATATGGGCTCTTTTTGGGTTCCATATGAGTTATAAAATAGTTGTTTTTCTACTTCTGTGAAGAAAGTCAATGGCAGCTTGATGGGGATAGCATTGAATCTATAAATTACTTTGAGCAGTGTGCCCATTTTCACAATATTGATTCCTCCTATCCATGAGCATGGAACGTTTTTCCATTTGTTTGTGTCCTCTCTGATTTCCTTGAGCAGTGGCTTGTAGTTCTTGAAGAGTTCCTTCACATCCCTTGTTAGCTGTATTCCGAGGTATTTTATTCAATTTGTAGCAATTGTGAATGGGAGTTCATTCATGATTTTGCTCTCTGCTTGTCTGTTGTTGGTGTATATGAATGCTTGTGATTTTTGCACATTAACTTTCTATCCTGAGACTTTGCTGACGTTCCGTATCAGCTTAAGAAGCTTTGGGGCTGAGACTGTGGGGTTCTCTAGATATAGGATCATGTCATCTGCAAACAGAGAAAATTTGACTTCCTCTCTTCCTACTTGAATACAGTGTATTTCTTTCTCTTGACTTATTGTCCTGACTAGAACATTTAATACTATGTTTAATCAGACTGGTGAGAGTGAGAGAGGGCATCCTTGTGTAGTGCTGGTTTTCAAGGGGAATGTTTTTAGCTTTTGCTCATTCAGTGTGATATTAGCTGCAGATTTGTCATAAAT
>NW_016823194.1:23905-38049 GCF_001698545.2 Rhinopithecus bieti | reverse complement strand
TTTTTGTCTTTAGTTCTGTTTATGTGATAAATTACAGTTATTGATTTGCCTATGTTGAACCAGCCTTTCATCCTGGAGATACAGCCAACTTGATCATGGTGGATTAGCTTTTTGATGTGCTGCTGGATTCGGTTTGCCAGTATTTTAGTGAGGATTTTTGCATCAATGTTTCTCAGGGATATTGGCCTGAAGTTTTTTTGTTGTTGTTGTTGTATCAGTGCCAGGTTTTGTTATGACAATGATTATAATCTTATAAAATGACATATGGAGCAGTCCCCCCTTTTCAATTGCATGGAATAGTTTCAGAAGAGATAGTACCAGTTCACCTTTTTACCTGTGGTAGAATTCAGCTGTATATCCATCTGCTTCTGGTTTTTTTGGTTGGTATGCTATTTATTACTGCCTCAATTTCAGAATGTATTATTGGTGTAGTCAGGGATTCAACTTCTTGGTTCAGTCTTGGGAGGGTGTATATTTCCAGGAATTTACTCATCTCTTCTGTATTTTCTAGTTAATTTGCATATAGGGGTTAACTGTATTATCTGATTTTTTTTTTATTTCTGTGGTGTCAGTGGTGATATCTCATTTATCTTTTTTATTGTGTCTATTTGATTTTCTCTCTTTTATTTTTCATTAGTTTAGCTAGTGGTGTATCTATTTTATTAATTTTTTCCAAAAAAAAAAACAGCTCCTGAATTCATTAATTTTTTGAAGGGTGTGTGTGTGTGTGTGTGTGTGTGTGTGTGTGTGTGTGTGTTTCTCTTTCAGTTCCACTCTGATCTTGGTTATTTCTTCTGCCATCTTTGGGGCTTTGGAGGCATCTTTTGCTCTTAGTTTTCTATTTCCTTTAGTTGTGATGTTATTGGTGTTGATTTGAGATCTTTGTAGTTTTTTGATGTTGGCATTTGTTGCTATAACTTTTCCTTTTAACACTGCTTTAGCTGTGTCCTAGAGATTCTGGTACGTGGTCTCTTTTTTTCTCATTACTTTCAAATAACTTCTTGATTTCTTTCTTAATTTCATTATTTACTTAGGAGTCGTTTGGTAGCAGGTTGTTCAATTTCTATGCAATTTCATAGTTTTGAGTTTCTTAATGTTGAATTCTAATTTGATTGTACTGTGATCTAAGAGACTGTTATGATTTCAGTTCTTTTGCATTTGCTAAGTGGTTTACTTTTAATTATGTGATCAATTTTAGAGTAAGTGCTATGTGGCACCAAGAATGTATATTTTGTTGTTTTGGGGTGGAGAGTTTTGCAGATATTTATCAGGTCCACCTGATCCAGATCTGAGTTCAAGCCCTGAATATCCTTGTTAAATTTCTGTCTCAGTGATCTGTCTAATATTGACATCAGGTATCAAAGCCTCGCACTATAATTTTGTGGGAGTCTAAGTCTCTTCATAGGTCTCTAAGAACTTGTTTTATGAAATTGGGTGCTCCTGCACTGGGTGCATATATATTTAGGATAGTTAGCTCTTGTTGTTAAATTGAACTCTTTACCCTAACGTAATGCCTTTCTTTGTCTTTTTTGATCCTTGTTGGTTTAAAGTCTGTTTTGTCAGAAACTAAGATTGCAACTCCTGCTTTTTTCTGCTTTCCATTTGCTTGGTAAATTTTCCTCCATCCCTTTATTTTGAGCCTACTTGTGTCCTTGCACATCAGATGGGTCTCTTGAATACAGCACACCAATGGGTCTTGACTCTATCAAATTTGTGAGCCTATGTCTTTTAATTGGGTCATTTAAAACATTTACATTTAAGGTTAATATTGTTATGTGTGAATTTGGTCCTGTTTTAATGATTCTAGCTGGTTATTTTGCACACTAGTTGATGCAGTTTTTTCACAGTGCCATCAGTCTTTGTACTTCAGTGTGTTTTTGCGGGGACTGGTACCGTTTTTTTTCCTTTCCATATTTAGTGCTTCCTTCCGGAGCTCTTGGAAGGCAGGCCTTGTGATGATGCATTCCCTCAGCATTTGCTTGTCTGAAATGGATTTTATTTCTCCTTCACTTAATAAAGCTTAGTTTGGCTGAATATGAAATTCTGGGTTGGAAATGCTTTTATTTAGGAATGTTAAATATTGGCCTCCATTCTTTTCTGTCTTTCAAGGTTTCTGCTAAGAGATCTGCTGTTAGTCTGATTGGCTTCTTTTTGTAGGTGACTTGCCCTTTCTCTCTGGCTGCCCTTAACATTTTTTCCTTAATTTCATTTCTATTAATTCATTTTATAAAATAAAAATTTATTTTGTTTTCCTTAATTACATTGGAGGATCTGATAATTATGTGTCTTGGAGTTGGTATTCTCTTGGAATATCTTACTGGGGTTTTCTACATTTTCTGAATTTGAATGTTGGCCTGTCCTGCTAGGTTGTTGAAGTTCTCCTGGAAGATACCCTGAAGTGTGTTTTCCAACTTGCTTCCAGTCTCCCCATCTCTTTCAGGTACTCCAATCAGTCATAGGTTCTGCCTTTTCGTATAATCCCATAGTTCTCAGAGGTTTTGTACATTTCTTTTTATCTTTTTTTCCTCTAATATGGTCCACCTGACTTATTTCAGCAAGATAGTCTTCAAGCTCTGAGATTATTTTCTGTGTTTGGTTTATTTGGCTATTAATACTTGTGGTTTAATTGTGACAGTCTTGTATTTTTCAGCTCCATCAGGTCATTTAAGTTCCTCTCTAAACTGGTTATTCTGGTTAACAGCTCCTGTAATGTTTTATCATAGTTCTTAGCTTCTTGGCATT
The DNA here is from genome assembly GCF_001698545.2 of Rhinopithecus bieti. Classification (NCBI taxonomy): domain Eukaryota; kingdom Metazoa; phylum Chordata; class Mammalia; order Primates; family Cercopithecidae; genus Rhinopithecus; species Rhinopithecus bieti. The sequence continues at coordinate 35,307 of NW_016823194.1, read as the reverse complement.
GGGATAGAACATACTCCTTTAGCTCAGTGAAGCTTGTTTTTACCCACCTTCTGAAGCCTACTTCTGTCAGTTCTTCTGTCTCAGCCTCACCCCTGTTCTGTGCCCTTGCTGGAGAGGTTTTGCAATAATTTGCAGGAGAAGAGGCACTCTGGCTTTATGAGTTATTGGCATTTTGCATTGTTTCTTTTTCATCTTCTTGAGCTTGTCTACTTTATATCTTTGAGACTGCTGACCTTTGTATGGGATTTTGTTGTTGATGTTGTTTCTTTTTGTTTGTTTTTCTTTTAACAGTCAGGACCCTCTTCCATTGGGCTGCTGCAGTTTTTTGGGGGGCCACTGCAGACCTTATTTGTCTCAGTCCCTCCTTTACCTGGAGGTGTCACCAGTGATTACTGCAGAACAGCAAAGGCTGCTTTCCATTTGCTACAGCCTGCTCCTTCCCCTGGAGCTCTGTTCAAGAGGAACACCAACCTGATGCCACCTAGAATGCTCCTGTATTAGGTGTCTGGAAACCCCTGTTGAGAGGTCTCAACCAGTCAAGAGGCATGTGTTCAGGGACCTGCTTAATAAATCACTCTGGCTGTCTCTCAGTGGAGAAGCTGTACTGCACTTGGGGGAGGCCCCTTTGTCCAGAATGCCTGGAATCTTCAGAACCAGCATGCAGGGAAGACTATGTCTACTGAAACATGAAGACCACAGCTGCCTCTCCTCACAAGGGCTTTGTCCCTGAGAGATCAGAATTCTGTCTGTAAAACCCTGGCTGGAGTTGCTGAAATTCCCACAGGGAGGCCCAACCAGTAAAAAGGAATGGATCTGGGTCCCACCTAAAGAAGTAGTCTGGCAAGAATCTGCCACAGTCACTGTCCTGTGCTGTGGGGAATTCTTCCCAGTCCAAACCACCCAGTCTCTTTGGCACCAGAAGGGGAAAGCAGCCAACTGAACCCACAGTGATGGCAGCTGCACCTACCTCTGGAAACTCAGCAGTCTTAGGCAATTTTCAGCTTGCTGACTCTGGCTGCATTTGCAAAGCTTTGTGCTTGATACCTAAGGCCCTGGTGTAGGGCCCTGGTGTTGTAGGCTCACGAGGAGATTTCCTGATCTGCAGGTTACACAGATCCATGGAAAAAGCATGGTTTCTTGGCCAGGGTCACACAATTACTCACCAACTCCCTTGGCTGCGGGTGAGAGCTCCTCTTGCCCCATGTGGCTCCCTGGTGGGCTGTTGTTCCACTCTGCTTTTTCTTGCTCTCCGTGGGTTGGACCTACTGCCTAGTCAGTTCCAATGAAAGAACCTAGATACCTCAGCTGAAGGTGGAGGATTCACTTGCTATTTTCATTCTTTGTGGGAGCTGATGATGGCAGCTGCTTCTACTCAGACCATCTTAGACCCTCCCCCTGTAGTGCAGTTTTAAGTTAAAAAACATAATGTCTCCTCCAGTTTTGTTCTTTTGCTTAGAACTACCTTGACTATTTGAGTTATTTTTTGTTTTATAAGAATTTTGCATGGTTCTTTTCTAGTTCTGTGCAAAATGTCATTGGTAGTGTGATATGAGTAACACTGAACCTGCAAATTGCTTTGGGCAGTATAACCATTTTAATAATATTGATTCTTCCTATCCATGAGTATTGAATGTTTTTCTATTTGTTTGTGTCAACTCTGATTTCTCTGAGCAGTATTTTGTAATTATAGAGATATTTGACCTCCCTAGTTAACTGTATTCCTAGGTGTTTTATTGTTCTTGGGTTATTTTGAATGGGATTGTATTCTTGATTTGGCTCTCAACTTGGATGTTGCTGGTGTGTAGGAATGTTATTGAGTTTTGCACATTGATTTTGTCTTCTGAAACTTTGCTGAAGTTGTTTATAAGCTAAAGGAGCTTTTCAACAAAGACTATGGGGTTAAATTTTATAAATATACTTTTCTGCATCCATGAAGACAATTACATGTTTTTTTGCCTTTATTTCTATTTATGTGATGATCATACTTATTGATTTGCACATGTTGGACCAAACTTGCATCCTGGGAATCAATCCTACTTGTGCTGCTGTATTTGGCTTGCCAGTATTTTATTAAATATTTTTGCATCAATGTTCATCAAAGATACTGGCCTGAATTATCTTTTTTCGTTTTGTTTTTGCCAGGTTTTGGTATCAGGGTGATGCTGGTGTCATATAGTGAGTTGGGGAGGTATCTCTCTTCCTCAAATTTTTGAAATAATTTCAGTAGAAATGGTATCAGCTATGCTTTATACATCTGGTAAAATTCATTTGTGAATACATCTGGTCCTGTGCTTTTTTGTTGTTGATAGGCTATTTATTACTGATTCAATATTGAAGCTCATTATTTGCCTGTTCAGAAGAATCAATTTCTTTCTGTTTCAATCTTTGGAGAATGTATTTGTTCAGAAATTTATCTATCTCTTACAGGTTTTTTAGTTTGTATGCATGGAGGTTTTCATAGTAGTTTCTGATGGTTATTTTTATTTATTTGGTGTCAGTAGTAACATCCCCTTTGTCACTTCTAATTGTGTTNAGTAGAAATGGTATCAGCTATGCTTTATACATCTGGTAAAATTCATTTGTGAATACATCTGGTCCTGTGCTTTTTTGTTGTTGATAGGCTATTTATTACTGATTCAATATTGAAGCTCATTATTTGCCTGTTCAGAAGAATCAATTTCTTTCTGTTTCAATCTTTGGAGAATGTATTTGTTCAGAAATTTATCTATCTCTTACAGGTTTTTTAGTTTGTATGCATGGAGGTTTTCATAGTAGTTTCTGATGGTTATTTTTATTTATTTGGTGTCAGTAGTAACATCCCCTTTGTCACTTCTAATTGTGTTTATTTGAATATTCTCTCTTTTCTTCTTTATTAGTTTAGCTAGCAGCCTATTTTTTGAGAAAAAAAAGAACAAACTACAACTCCTGGATTTGTGGATCTTTGATTTTTTTTTTTTTTTTTTAATGTGTCTCAATTTTGTTTTTTCAGTTTAGCTCTTGTTTTCTGCTAGCTTTGAGGTTGGTTTGTTCTTGCTTTTCTAATTCGTTTGGTTGTGGTGTTGCATTGTTTATTTGAGACTTTTCTAACGTTTTGATATTGGTATTTAATGTTATAGGTTTCCATCTTAACACACCCTTAGTTGTGCTCTAGAGATCCTAGTATGTTTTATCTTTGTTCTCATTAGTTTACAATAATTTCTTGATTTCTGCTTTAATTTCATTATCTACCCAGAAGCTATTAAAAAGCATGTTGTTTAATTTTCATGTAATTGCATGGTTTTGAACATTTTTTAAGTCTTTATTTCTATTTTATTGTGCCACAGTGTGAGAGTGAGATTGATATGATTTTGGTTATTTTGTATTCATTCAGGATTGCTATATATTCTATTATGTGATTGATTTTAGAGCATGTGCCATGTCACCAAAAGAAGAATGTGTATTCTGTTATTTTTTGGTGGAGAGTCCTGTAGAGGTCTGTAAGATCCATTTGATCAAATGTTGAGTTCAGGTCCTGAATATCTTTATTAATTATCTGCCTCAACAATATGTCTAGTATTGTCGGTGGAGTATTGAAATCTCCCACTATTATTGCATGGGAGTCTAAGTCTTTCTGTAGGTCTCCATGAACTTGCTTTCTGAATCTGGATGCTCCTGTGTTGGGTAAACATATATTTAGGATAGTGAGGTCTTTTTTAAAAATTGAACATTTTACCATTATGTATTTCCTTTCTTTTTTTGTTTTTTAATCTTTGTTGGCTTAAAGTCTGTTTTGTCTGAAATTAGAATTGCAACCCCTGCTGTTTTCTTATTTCCATCTGCTTGGTAAATTTTCCATCATCCCGTTATTTTCAGCATATGGGTGTCATTACATATGAGATGGGTCTCTTGAAGATAGCATACCATTGTGTCTTTCTTTTTTATTTAGATTGCCACTTTGTGCCTTTTAAGTGGAACATTTAGTACATTAACATTCGAGGATGGTATTGATATGTGTGGACTTGATCCTGTCGTTGTGTTGTTAGCTGGTTATTATGCTGGAATATTTGTGTGGTTGCTTTATAATGTCACTGGTCTGTGTATTTAAGCGTGTATTTCTACTTACTGGTAATGTGTTTTCCTTTTTATAGTTAGTGCTCCTTTCAAGATCTCTTGTAAAGCATGACTGGTATTAGTACATTCCCTCAACATTTGTTTACTGAAAACATTTTATTCTCCTTTGCTTAGGAAGCTAAGTTCAGCTTAACATAAAATTCTTGGTTGAAGATTTTTTATTTAAGAACGTTGAATATGAGGAAGCAATCTCTTCTGGCTTATAGGGTTTCTCTTGAGAGGTCCACTGTTAGCCTAATGGTGACCTGCTCTTTCTCTCTGGCTGTATTTAACATTGTTTCCTTCATTTCAACCTTGCAAAATCTGATGTTTAAATGTCTTGAGAATGATATTCTTGTGTAGAATCTTGCAGCATCCTCTGTATTTACTGAATTTAGCAGTTGGCCTCTCTAGCAATGTTGGGGAAGTTTTCATGGATGATATCAAGAAGTATGTTTTCCAAGTTGCTTGCTCTCTCTTGGTTCTTTTCAGGGATGCCAACAATTCATGGATTTGACCTCTTTACATAACGCCATATTTATCAGAGATTTTGTTCATTGTATTCATTCTCTTTACTTCATTTTTGTCTATCTTATTTCAGAAAACCAGCCTTCAATTTCTGAGATTCTTTCCTCAGCTTGGTCTCTTGTGCTGTTAATTCTTGCAATTAGATTGTAAAATTCTTGCAGTGTGTTTTTCAGCTGAGAAATCCATTAATGTATGTGTATATATTATATATGTGTGTGTATGTGTGTATATACATACGTGTGTGTGTGTGTGTGTGTGTGTATAAACATTTCATCTGTCAGCTCCTGCATTGACTTATTGTGATTACTAAGTTTCCTTGGATTGAGTTTTGCCATTTTCCTGAATCTTGATGATCTTCATTCCAATTCATATTCTGAATTCTATTTCTATTATTTCAGCCAACTTGGCCTGGCTAAGAACACTTGTTGGAGAGCTAGTGTGGTCATTTGGAGGACATAAGACACACTGGTCACTTCAGTTACCAGGGCTCCTGCATTGTTCTTTCTCAGCTCTATATCTGTGTGCTCCTTTTACTGCAGTGTAGACTTAGTACAGTCAATAGACTTCTAGATATTTTCACTGGCCCAGGGCTTTGTGCCTTTATTTGTAGGGTCTTTATTTGTAGCTGATGAATCTAAAATAAAAGTTGAAATTCTAAAAAAAATTTTCACTGAAAATAAGACAATATTTAAAAGTCACCTGTATATCCTAATATTGTACCTCTTAGAGACTTAATTATAGCTGCCAGGGTAAAGTAATGACGTGTAATCACGGCTGCAGGATGAATCAGCTCAGGAGCTGATTAAAATTAGAGCCAGAGCTGGGCTCAGGGACTGAATTATGAAGAAGCCTGTTTTCCCCAGTGCAATAAGATTACATATACATGTTGCCTAAACACTAGAGAGGATGAGGCTTTTGGTGTCACAGTATATGTGGTTTAAAACATACAGATTATGACGTCCATGCTTTCAGGCTTTATAATCTTAAATAAATCCATAGAAAATAATGGCTTGCAGCAATTATCTCAACAGTGCACACCAGATTGGTCCAGAAAACGCAAGTGAACCAGATATGTATTAACTACTTTAAACATATATATTTTCTGGATGAAAAGCCTGCAGACCATTTCCATTGTGGAAAAGTCAAAATACCCTGAGAAGACACCAGTAACAATGTAGAAACCATTTGCAGAGAAAACAGAATGTACGAATAATAAGCAAGCTTGAAACTGATACTGTTGGGAGCAAGCCCCCCAAAATCTGGCCATAAACTGGCCCCAAGACTGGTCATAAACAAAATCTCTGCTGCATTGTAACATGTTCATAATGGCCCTAACGCCCATGCTGGAAGGTTGTGGGTTTACGGGAATGAGGGCAAGGAACACGTGGCCTGCCCTGGGCGGAAAACCGCTTAAAGGCATTCATAAGCCACAAACAACAGCATAAGCGATCTATTCCTTAAGGGCGTGTTCCTGCTGCAGTTAACTAGCCCAACCTATTCCTTTAATTTGGCCCATTCCTTCGTTTTCCATAAGGAATACTTTGAGTTAATTTAATATCTATAGAAACAATGCTAATGACTGGTTTGCTTTTAACAAATATGTGAGTAAATCTCTGTTCGGGGCTCTCAGCTCTGAAGGCTGTGAGACCCCTGATTTCCCACTTCACACCTCTATATTTCTATGTGTGTGTATTTAATTCCTCTAGCATGGCTGGGTTAGGGTCTCCCTGACCGAGCTGGTCTTGGCATGATACAGGAGATAGAAATAAATTATTTAGTCAAATGGCAAGGGCAAAAGAGTTCTCCACAGAACTTCCCTTCTAACAAAAAGCAGCAGCACTGGATATCATTTATTTTTCTAACAAAGAGCAGTCTGAAAAATCAGGCTGCAAACATAAATAAGGAAGCTGCAAGCTTGCATGAGGGAATGCTGGCAGCTGTGCCAATAGGAAAGGGCTACCTGGGGGCCAGGATGTTCACTATGGAAGCTACATCTTCTCTCTCTCTCTTTTTTTTTTTTTTTTGTTTTTTGAGGCGGAGTCTCTCTCTGTCACCCAGACTGGAGTGCAGTGGCCATGATCTCAAGCTTCACTGCAACAAGGCTCCGCCTCCTGGGTTTACGCCATTCTCCTGCCTCAGCCTCCCAGTAGCTGGGACTACAGGCACCGCCAGGTCGCCCGGCTAGTTTTGTATTTAGTAGAGACGGGGTTCACCGTGTTACCAGGATGGTTCAATCTCCTGACCCGTGATCCCGGCCCGCTTCGGCCTCCAAAGTGCATGGGATTACAGGCTTGGAGCCACCGCGCCCGGCTGTCTTCTTTCTTTTTTTGTTAGCACTTGTACCAGAAAAAAAAAAAAAATGCACAATGCCCAGCTCAGCCTGAAAACCCACCTGCCATATTAAAAAAAACTGGGGGGGGGCTCCAGAGATTCATGCCCATATGCAAATGGCACAAACCTGTTCTAACCAGTTATTTGTGCCCTGGTAAATCAGAAACTGCCTCCCCAGTTCTCATCCATAAAAACCCTCGCATTTCACGTGGAATGGCAACCCATTTTCTGGACCCCCTCTCTGTAGCAGAGACCTATCTCTGCTTTCCACCTATCAAACCTCTGCTCTTAATCTCACTCTTGTGATGTCTGGGTCCTTTACTCCATGGCCATGAAACAACAAATTTCAGGTATCACCGCAGGCAACAAAGCCGCTCAAAAAACTGCCTGAGGCTGTGTACAAGTTATAACTTTCAATTTACTATTACTTAAAACACCTCCATTTTATCTCCCTTCCTATTTAATGGTGAACTAAATTGCCACTTACCTCTTGAGAGCCTTCAGTTTTCTTCCTCATTCCCTGTTTCTCTAACTTCTACCATGACTCTCATTCACTTGAAAAATATGAAAAAAAAAATGAGAAAATAATACACTTCGCCTCTACTTAAGAGATGTACCAAGCATGTATAACTAATCAAATAATTTGATTTAGATATATCAAAAGCATTAATGTACTGTAAAGTGACCTTGCAGCTATGGATAACTTTCCACGTTGTTAAGAAACAGTTCTCTCGCAAATTGAATTACAATACATTTTTTAAAAGCCAACTGTAACAAAAACAGGACCCTAAAACGACATGTCGGTGTACATTAGGAAAAACATTACTTTAAGATTAATCAAACTCTGCTAAATATTCCGTCTATAATTATCAGATCTTCTATATACTTTTAGCATTGTAAGGTTGGATACTGTGCATTTCTTAGCTGTTAGTTAGGTTATAGGTGAAAGGCTACTTTCTCTGCATGAAAAACCAATCACTCAATGCCTTAGCAAATTTTTCTAATTACCTGGAGAAGTCGCTTTTGTTAAGGCCATTATTAAAAGAATGTTCATATATTCATTTTTTTTTTTTGGTATTAACAATGGTAGTTCTTGTGTGTGGCACTGAACACCTCGGGCATTATAAAAGCAGATTTTCGAATACATTATGAACTTCTCAATCTGCTTCAAGTGTTCATGAAAGGCACCGAAACATTCTCTTGCAGTCTTGCAATAATAGTGCTGCTTGGAGAGGGCAACCAATAGCAGGGATGACCACCCTGCAAGCATCAACCAACCAGCCAAACAAACAGGAAACTATAGTAAAATAAATAAATATAAAACATTCAAGAAAGAAATTAGTTGATCTGAGATGCGTTGCAGGTATTCTAGAATGATCAATCTTCCAGGACGGATATCCACTGGTGTACTTTTAAGAACTCTTGAAAATAGGGATATATTTGTTACAAGAGGCAGACATGACATAAACTTGTCACACACAACAGTAGGCATACAGGCCTACAATAAAGTTTAAACATAATTTTCTTTATCGAGCTACTAGTAAAAATATGTTGTGTCACTTGCTCTACCCATTGACATTTTCCAATACCACCAATAAATATTAAATTTGAAGTGAATACATGCCATCTCAAGTTTTACATCGTCATATTCAATTACCAAGCATTGTCCTCTGATTCCCATGGCACATTGTTGCCTTATTTAGCACTTCTTACATGGATACTGTAAATTAGACTCTATGCTTCTCTCTGGTAGGGATTGCTGTGAAAATTAAGGAAATAAAGTATATACAGTAAATTGGGACAAAGTAGGGAATTCACCAACCAATATCCCCGTTGTTATATTGGACAAGTAGCTCGGTCTGACTTAGTATACGTTTAAGGATTTGGGTTCTTGTCAGTATAAGTATTCTTTCTTATGTTCTGCCATATAGATGTATCTCCTTCGTGAGCCTGTCTTTCATTTATGTCCTCAGCAATGCCATCATTGAACTTTTTTCTGTGCGGTAGCGGGTTCGGTCGCGTTTCCTTTTACTTCTCCTTCTCTTACCCGTCCTCATTTTGTTTCATGTGCTGTCAAAATACCTTCTATGGGTGTAGGACATTGCTATGGTTTATGTCTTCTTTTTTTTCTTTATATCCTAACAGAAGCTCTGTTTTATTTCATCAATGTAGTGTGTCCGAGTTAATTAAATTATACTTCTTATTCATAATTTTCGCTCTTAGTGTTTTCTTGTTAATTAAATAATTAGGAGTAGCCATGAGACACAGCTCTGACCAATGAGACATGTAAGAAAGTCTCTGGGCAGTGTATTTCTTTCTGTTATAAAAGGTGAGATCTTTCTAGAAGAAACCCCTGCACCATTTCATCCCTTCTTACTCTCCTCTTTTTCCTTCCAGGACCTCAGTTTTAAGACCCAGAAGCTCAACAGTTATCTTACAATCATGAAGCAATAAGCATGAGAACAAAAGTCTATATTGCAAGAATGGAAAAAGACGACATTGAAAGGAATATAAATCTTTGATGGCATCATTGAGCTACAGTAGTAATATCTAGGCTGTCTACACCCAAACTTATATCTTTATGGCTTTATAATAATGTTATCTGTTATTTGCAGCATAGTACATTCTTAATTCACATAACAGTCTTCATAAGTGAGATAACATATCAGTTACCTCTACTATAACCAATCATTTGCAATGTGAAAGTTCCACAGAGGGTTTTTATAATAGGGAGAAAGGACATACCCATAACATCTTTTAGGTGAAACAGATCTGGAAGTATGCTAGGAGACAGTATGAAAGTACTGCATACCTACCAAAGAAAGGAGATGTTTTATTTCCAGGAAAGGGCATAGAAAACAGATATAGGCCACTTAACAATTTGTTCAGGGGCCAAATTGTTATGAAGCTATTAAACATTTTTGTTAGCACATTTGGCTATGAGCCTTGGTCTGATTGCCTTGGTCTAGTAGTTTCCATAGCATATTTGGTGGAGAAAAAATAGTGGGAGTTGCAATTTTATACAGTAGCCAAAGGGCTTGTTACTCATATCTGTCCGGGATTATTCTCAGTATTGATTTTTGTCTTCCTCCATGGGCCAACATCTGCTTCTTCAACTGTTATAGTAAATACTAAAAGCATTTACCCGCCCCCCCCCCCAGAATTTATAGATATCTCAAAGTCAGTCATTAAGTGTTTAAGTAATGTGGCCCCGATCTCACCTCCAGACAGTTTTGAGTTTTAAAATGCACAGTCACTAGCCACTTAACAATGTGCCCAGTAGAAAATATATTTTGAAATGGAGTAATTCACTAGAAACAAGAATAATAATTCATTCCTAAAATAAAATAACTTTTCTGTTCAGTCAGAAATTATACTAGAAAGTGATATTCTACTCTGATGTCATCAACAAATTGTTTTATTTTGCTTGGTGGATTAACCCACTTTCTACTATTTGTTTCAAACTATTAGTGAACTATGTTTATTGTCAGATTAATTTCAAAATTTATGTGGAAATTCTTTGAAAAGTGAGAAGTTCTATACAAATATGAGTGTCATTATTATTTTAAATTACCTATTGTGCAATAAAGCATTATTTTCCAGCAGTGTTACACTAATGAAGAAAAAATTTTACATACACACTGAATAAAGTTTGATTTTTATGTATTTTCTCATAGAGGGAGGAAGTTGGAAAAAAATAAAAATCATTAAGTCTTCAGATTTCTGAAAGATAGTATGTTATCTTGGAGCCAAACATACCCAGACTCACTACTTATTAGCCAAATTACCTTGAACAAGTGGATTAACCTTATCAAGCTTCCATTCTCTCCTCTGTAAAATGGGAATAATATTTCATGTTAGGATTAAATGATTGTCATAATTTGTACAAAATAGCAAACACAAGGCCTGACACTTAAAAATGTTAATGAGACATTTAAGATGTGTAGGTGCTTTGGGTCTAATTATGTCCCCCTCCCTTAAAAAAAATACACTTTAAAGTCCTAACCTCCAGTATCTCAGAAAGTGATCTTATTTGAAAAGAGGGTCATTGCAGATGTAATCCTTAAGATAGGGTCATACTGGAGTAGAGTGGGCCCCTGTTTCAATATGACTGGTATCCTCATAAAAAGATGGCCATATGAGAACACAGAGGCACATAGGAAACCTGACATGTGACAATGAAGGCAGAGATTGGAGTTATGTAACTGCAAGCCAAAAATACCAATAATTACTGGCAAAACTCAGAAGCTAGAAAGAGGCAAAGAAGGGTTCCCCCACAGGTTTGAGAGGGAGTGTGGCACTGTCAACATGTTGATTTCAGACTTCTAGCATTCACATTGTGAGATAATAAGTGTCTGCTGTTTTAAGACACCCAGTTTGTGGTATTTTGTTACAGAAACCCTAGAAAGTGAATCCTGATTTTAATTTTAAAAAATTATCATTGCCTATTACTA
>NW_016823194.1:17766-23298 GCF_001698545.2 Rhinopithecus bieti | reverse complement strand
AAAAAAAAAAAAAATACTATAAAAAAAAATAGTAGGTTGTATATAGAAAATCTATGCAACCATACAAAAGAATGAAAATCATGTCCTTTGCATCAAGAGTGATGTAAGTGGAAGCCATTATCCTAAGTGAATTAATGTAGTAATAGAAAACCAGATATTGCATATTCTTACTTATAAGTGGGAGCTAAATATTGGGTACACACAGACACAAAGATGGGGAAAATGGACATTGGGGACTCCAAAAGGGAAAGTCAGACAGGCAAGCAAGGCTTGAAAAACTACCTATAGGGTACTATGTTCACAATTTGGGTGATGGGCTCAATAAAAGCCCAAACCTCAACATCACACAATATACCCATGTAACAAACCTGCACATATACTCCCTGAACCCACAATTTAAAAAGCAGAAATGAAAATAGAATTTAAAATTGATATAAAACCTGACAGACCCAGAAAAGCCAAAGCGATCTTGAGCAAAAGGAGCAAAACTTGAAACATCACACTTTTTGATTTATAAATGTATTACAAATTAAAAGTAATTAAAACTGTCTGATAACAGCAAAAAGACAGACATACAAACCAATGAAACAGAACAGAAAGCCCCCAAGTAAACCCAAATGTATACAGTTGACTGATCTTCTATGAGGTTGTCAAGAGTGCACAACTGGGAAAGGATGATCTCTTCAACAAATGAGACAAGAACAACTAGATAGTCCCATGCAAAATAATGAAATTGGTCCATTATTGTACATCAACTCAAAATGGATGAAAAACCTAAATATAGCCCTGAAACTGTAAAACTTCTAGGATAAAATATAGAGAAAAGTCTTCTCAGCATTGATCTTGGCAATAATTTTTTGGTTATGACATTAAAAGCATAGGTAACATAATCAAAAGCAGACAAGTGGGACTACATCAAACTAAAAAGCTTTCACAGAGCAAAGGCAACATTCAACAGACTGAAAAGTTAAGCCACAGAATGCAAAAAATGTTTTAAATCTATTTATCTCATAGGCATTTGTATTAGTCCATTTTCACACTGCTATGAAGAAATACCCAAGACTGGGTAATTTATAGAGAAAAAGATATTTAATGACCTCACAGTTCCACCTGGCTGAGGAGGCCTCACAATTATGGTGAAAGGTGAAGGAGTAGCAAAAGCAGGTCTTACATCATGACAGGAAAGAGAGTTTGTGCAGGGGAACTGCTCTTTATAAAACCATCAGATCTCCTGAGACATTCATTATCACAAGAACAGCACAGGAAAATCTGCCCCCATGATTCAATTACCACCCACCATGTCCCTCCTATTACATGTGTGAATTATGGGAGCTAAAATTCAAGACATGATTTGGGTGGGGACACGGCCAAACCATATAAATCCACCTCTGGCCCCTCTCAACTCTCATGTCCTCACATTTCAAAACCAATCTTGCCTTCCCAACAGTCCCTCAAACTACCTCATTTCAGCATTAACTAAAAAATCCACAGTTCAAAGTCTCATCTGAGACAAGGCAAGTGCCTTGTGCATATGAGGTGTAAAATCAAAAGCAAGCTAGGTACTTCATAAATACAATGAGGGTACAGGGATTGAGTAAATACACCCATTTCAAACAGGAGAAATTGGCCAAAATAAAGTGTCAATGGGCCCCATGCAAGTCCAAAACACAATAGGGCAGTCAAATCTTAAAGTGTCAAAATTATCTCCTTTGACTCTATGTCTCATATCCAGATCATGCTGATGCAAGCAGTGGGTTCCCATGGTCTTGGGCAGCTCCATTCATGTGACTCTGAGGGGTACAGCCCCTTTCCTGTCTGCTTTTATGGGCTGGCATTGACTGTCTATGACTTTTCCAGGTGCACGGTGCAAGCTGTCAGTGGATTTACCATTCCAGTGTCTGGAGATTGATGGCCCTCTTCTATCAGCTCCACTAGACAGTGCCCCAGTGAGGACCCTGTGTGGGGGCTCCCACCCCGTATTTCCCTTCCACACTGCCCTAGCAGAAATTCTCCATGATGGCTCTTCCCCTGCAGCACACCTCTGCCTGGACATCCAGGTGTTTCCATATGCCCTCCAAAATCTAGTCGGAGATCCCCAAACCTCAATTCTTGACTTGTGTGCACTCACAGGCCCAACACAATGAATAAGCTACCAAGGCTTGGGACTTGCAGCCTCTGAAGCAATGATGCTAGCTGTGTGTTGGCCCCTTTTTGCCACGGCTAGGACACAGGGCACCAAGTCCCAGGACTGCATAAAGCAGCAAGGCCCTGGGCCTGTCCCAGAAGACCAATTTTTCCTCACAGGCTTCCAGGTCTCTGATGGGAGAAGTTCCATAAAGACTTCTGACATGACATGCCCTGAAGACATTTCCCCCATTGTCTTGATTATTAACATTTAGCTTCTTGTTGCTGATGCAAATTTCTGCAGTTGACTTGAATTTTTTCTCATAAAATTGGTTTTTCTTTTCTATTACATAATCAGGCTGCAAATTTTCTGAACTTTTATGTCCTACTTCCCTTGTAATTATAAGTTCTAATGACAAACCATATCCCTGTGAATGAATAAAACTGGCTGCTATTAGCAGCAGCCAAGTCATCTCTTGAATGCTTTGCTGCTTAAAAATTTCTTCTATCAGATACCCTAAATTATCTCTCTCAAGTTTAAAATTCCACAGATCTCTGCGGCAGGGAAGATGTGCCACCAATCTCTTTCCTAAAACATAGCAAGAGTCACCTTTATTCCAATTCCTAACAAGTTCTTCATCTCCATCTGAGACCACCTCAACCTGGACTTGATTGTCCGTGTCACTATCAGCATTTTGGTCAACACCATTGAACAAATCTCTAGGAAGTTTTAAACTTTTCCACATCTTCCTGTCTTCTGAGCATGCGAAAGTGTTCCAACCTCTGCCTGTTACCCAGTTCCAAAGTCATCTCCACATTTTCAGGTACCTAAACAGTAGTACCCCACTCTGCCAGTACCAATTTACTGTATGAGACCATTTTTACATTGCTGTGAAGAAATACCTGAGACTGGGTAATTTATAAGGAAAAAGAGGTTTAATGAACTCACAATTCCACATTGCTGGGAGGCCTTACAGTCATGGAGGAAAGTGAAGGAGGAGCAAAGGCATGTCTTACATGGTGGAAGGCAAGATAATATGTGTAAGGGAACTGCCCTTTATAAAACCATCAGATCTTTGAGACTTATTCACTATCACTGGAACAGTACTGGATAACCTGACCCCATGATTCGATTACCTCCCACCAGGTTCTTCTCATTACACGTGGGGATTATGAGAGCTACAATTCAAGATGAAATTTAGGTAGGGATACAGCCAAACCATATCAACATTAATATCCAAAATATATAAGAAAATCCAAGAATTCAGTCTTTTAAAGACCCAAATAACCCAATTTAAAATGGATAAAGGACTAAAATAGACATTTTAAAATAAGACATACAAATGGCCATCAGATATATTAAAAAGTGCTCAACATCATTAATAATCAAGAAAATGCAAATTAAAACACCAATAAGATATCATCTCTTACCTGTTAGGATGGCCATTACCAAAAAACACTACCTTTTACGTTTTGGGGAGGATGTTGAGAAATTGGAACACTGTACACTGTTGGTGGAAATGTAAGATGATGCAGCCACTGTAAAAAACAGTATGTAGGCTCTTCAAACAATTAAAAATAAAACTATTATCCAGCTAACCCTCACGTTTCAGACAGGTGTGTGTATACACGCATAGCTTGGAGACATTGTAGGTTAGGTGGGTAGACGACCACATAAAAGAAAATAGCATGAAATAGCAAGTCACACTAGCATTTTATTGCCCAGTGCATATAAAAGTTATGTTTACACTATATTGCAGTCTGTTTAGTGTACAGTAGAATTATGTGTAAAATACTATGCGTATACCTTAATTTAAAAATGCTTTATTTCTAAAAAATATTAACAACATCTGAGCCTTCAGCAAGTCATAATCTTTCTACTGGTGGAGGGTCTTGCTTCAGTGTTGATGGCTGCTGATTGATCATGGTGGTGGTTGCTGAAGGTTGAGGTAGCTGTGGCAATTTCTTAAAATGAGACAGCAATGAAGTTTGCCACATCAATTTACTCTTTCACTTATAAAAGATTTTTCCATAGCATGTGATAATATTTGATAGCATTGTACAAACAGCAAAATGTCTTTCAAAATTTGAGCCACTTGTCTCAAATCCTCCTCTGCTTTATCAATTAAGTGTAAGGAGTATTCTAAATTTGTTGTTCTCATTTCAATAATGTTCACACCATCATCACCAGAAGTATATTCCACCTCAAGAAACCACTTTCTTTGTTCATTCATAATAAGCAACTCCTCATTCATTCAAGTTTTATTGCAAGATTGAAGCAATTCAGCCACATCTACAGGCTCCGCTTCTAATTCTATTTCTTTGATTGTTTCCATCACATCTGCAGTGACTCCCTCCACTGAGTCTTTAATCCCTCAAACTTCTCTGTGAAGGACGGGATAAACTTTTTTTTTTTTTTTTTTTTTTTTTTTTTTTTTTTTTTTTTTTTTTTTTTTTTTTTGTGACGGAGTCTTGCTCTGCCGCCCAGGCTGGAGTGCAGTGGCCAGCTCTCAGCTCACTGCAAGCTCCGCCTCCCGGGTTCACGCCATTCTCCTGTCTCAGCCTCCCCAGTAGCTGGGACTACAGGCGCCCGCCTCGTCGCCCGGCTAGTTTTTTGTATTTTTTAGTAGAGACGGGGTTTCACCGTATTAGCCAGGATAGTCTCGATCTCCTGACCTCGTGATCCGCCCGTCTCGGCCTCCCAAAGTGCTGGGATTACAGGCTTGAGCCACCGCGCCCGGCCGGGATAAACTTTTTCAAATTTCTGTTAATGTTGATATGTTTATCTCCTCCCGTTTTTCATAATTGTTCTTTTTTTAAAATTAGGCTTTAAGTTCCGAGATACATGTGCAGAACATGAAGGTTTGTTACATAGGTACACACGTGCCATGGTGGTTTGCTGCACCCATCAACCCGTCATCTATATTAGGTACTTCTCCTAATGCTATCCCTCCCCTAACTCCCTACTTCCTGACAAATCCCGATGTGTGATGTTCCCTTCCCTGTGTCAATGTGTTCTCATTGTTCAACTCCCACTTATGAGTGAGAACATGCGGTGTTTGGTTTTCTGTTCCTGTGTTAGTTTGCTGAGACTGATGGTTTCCAGCTTCATCCATGTCCCTTAAAGGGACATGAACTCATCTTTTTTTATGGATGCATAGTATTCCATGTTGTCTATGTGCCACATTTTCATTGTCCATTCTATCATTGAGGGACATTTGGGTTGGTTGCAAGTCTTTGCTATTGTGAATAGTGCTGCAATAAACATACTTGTGCATGTGACTTTATAGTAGAATGATATATAATCCTTTTGGTACATACCCAGTAATGGGATTGCTGGGTCAAATGGTATTTCTGGTTCTAGATCCTCGAGGAATTGCCACACCAAATTCCACAATGGTTGAATTA
>NW_016823194.1:15467-16652 GCF_001698545.2 Rhinopithecus bieti | reverse complement strand
GGCTGAGACAATGGGGTTTTCTAAGTATACAATCATGTCTTCTGCAAACAGAGACAACTTGACTTCCTCTTTTCCTCTTTGAATACACCCTTAATTTCTTTATCTTACCTGATTGCCCTAGCCAGAACTTCCAATACTATGTTGAATAGGAATAATGACAGAGGGCACCCTTGTCTCATGCCAGTTTTCAAAGAAAATGCTTACAGCTTTGACCTATTCAGCATGATATTGGTTGTGGTTTTGTCAAAAACAGTTCTTATTATTTTGAGATACATTCCATCAGTACCTGGTTTATTGAGAGATTTTAGCATGAAGGGGTGTTGAATTTAATCAAAGGCCTTTTCTGCATCTATTGAGATAATTGTCTGGTTTTTGTAGTTGTTCTATTTATGTGATGTATTAATATATTGATTTCCATAAGGTGAACCAGCCTTGCATCCCAGGGATGAAGCTGTCTTGATCATGGTGGTAAGCTTTTTGATGTGCTGCTGGATTTTGTTTGCTAGTATTTTATTGAGAATTTTTGCAGTGATGTTCATCAAGCATATAGGCCTGAAATTTTCTTTTATTGTTGTGTCTCTGCCGGGTTTTGGTATCAGGATGTTGCTGGCCTCATAAAATGAGTTAGGGAGGATCCCCTCTTTTTCAATTGTTTGGAATCATTTCAGAAGGAATGGTACTAGCTGGCCTTTGTACCTCTGGTAGAATTCGGCTGTAAATCCGTGTGGTCCTGGACTTTTTCTGTTTGGTAGGCTATTAATTACTGCCTCAATTTCAGAACTTGTTATTGTTCTATTCTGAGATTCGACTTCTTCCTGGTTTAGTCTTGGGAGGGTGTATGCATCCGGGAATGTATCAATTTCTTCTAGATTTTCTAGTTTATTTGTATAGAGTTGTTTATAGTATTATCTGATGGTAGTTTGTACTTCTGTGGGATCAGTGGTGATACCCTCTTTATCATTTTTTATTATGTCTATTTGATTCTTCTCTCTTATTTTCTCTATTAGTCTGGCTAGCAGTCATTCTATTATGTTGATCTTTAAAAAAAAAAAAAAAAACAGCTCCTAGATTCATTGATTTTCCTTAAGGGTTTTCTGCTGCTCTACCTCCTTCAATTCTGCTCTGATCTTAGTTTTTTTCTTGTCTTCTATTAGCTTTTGAATTTGTTTGCTCTTGCTTGCCTAG
>NW_016823194.1:6696-12335 GCF_001698545.2 Rhinopithecus bieti | reverse complement strand
TCACTTTATTTTGAGGCTTTGTGTGTCTTTGCACATGAGATGGGTCTCCTGAATATAGCACACTGATGGGTCTTGGCTCTTTATTCAATTTGCCAGTCTGTGTCTTTTAATTAGGGCATTTCATCCATTTACATTTAAAGTTAATGTTGTTATGTGTGACTTTGATCCTGTTGTTATGATTCTAGTTGTTTATTTTGCTCATTAGTTGATGCAGTTTCTTCATAGTGTTGATGGTCTTTACAATTTGGTATGTTTTTGCAGTGGCTGGTGCTGGTTTTTCCTTTCCATGTTTACTCCTTCCTTCAGGAACTCTTATAAGGCAGGCCTGGTCATGACAAAATCTCTTAGCATTTGCATGTTTATAAATGATTTTTTTTTCTTTAGCTTATGAAGCTTAGTTTGGCTGGATATTAAATTCTGGGTTGAAAATTCTTTTATTTCAGTATGTTGAATATTGGCCTCCACTGTCTTCTGGCTTGTAAGGTTTCTGCAGGGAGATCCATTGTTAATCTGATGGGTTTCCCTTTGTGGGTAACCCAACATTTCTCTCTGGCTGTCCTTAACATTTTTCCCTTCATTTCAACCTTGGTGAACCTGATGATTATGTGTCTTGGGGTTGCTCTTCTTGAGGAGTATCTTTGTGGTGTTCTCTGTAGGTCCTGAATTTGAATGTCGGCCTGTCTTGCTAGGTTGGGGAAGTTCTCCTGGATAATATCCTGAAGAGTGTTTACCAACTTGGTTCCATTCTCCCTGTCACTTTCAGGCTCACCAATCAAACGTAGGTTTTGTCTTTTCACATAGCCCCATATTTCCTGGAAGGTTTGTTCATTCCTTTTCATTCTTATTTCTCTAATCTCATCTTCACACTTTATTTCACTAAGCTGATCTTCAATCTCTAGTATCCTTTCTTCCCCTTGATCGATTTGGCTATTGATACTTGTGTATGCTTCGCAACGTTCCCGTGTTGTGTTTTTCAGCTCCATCAGGTCATGTATGTTCTTCTCTAAACTGGTCATTCTCATTAGCAATTCCTCTAACCTTTTTTGTTTTTTCAAGATTCTTAGCTTCCTTTCATTGGGTTAGAACATGCTCCTTTAGCTGGCATGAGTTTGTTATTATCCACCTTCTGAAGCCTACTTCTGTCACTTCCTCAAATTCATTCTCCATCTAGTTTTGTTCCATTGCTGGCAAGGAGTTATGATCTTTTGGAAGAGAAGAGGCATTCTAGATTTTGGAATTTTCGACCTTTTTGTGTTGTTTTTTCCTCATATTTGTGGATTCAATTGCCTTTGATCTTTGATGTTGGTGACCTTCAGATGGGGTTTTGTGTGGATGTCCTTTTGTTGATGTTGATGCTATTCCTTTCTGTTTGTTAGTTTTCCTTCTAACAGTCAGACCCCTCTGCTGCAGGTCTGCTGGAGTTTGCTGGAGGTCCACTCCAGACCCTGTTTGCCTGGGTATCACCAGTGGAGGCTGCAGAACAGCAAAGATTGCTGCCTGTTCCTTCCTCTGGAAGCTTTGTCCCAGAGGGGCACTTGCCAGATGCCAGCCAGAACTCTTCTGTATGAGGTATTTGTTGACCCCTGCTGGGAGGTGCCTTCCAGTCAGGAGGCACGGGGGTCAGAGATCACTTGAGGAGGTAGTCTATTCCTTAGCAGAGTTCGAGCACTGTGCTGGGAGATCCGCTTGTCTCTTCGGAGCCAGCAGGCAGGAACATTTAACTCTGCTGAAGCTGCGCCCACAGCTCCTCCTTCCCCCAGGTGCTCTGTTCCGGGGAGATAGGAGTTTGATCTATAATCCCCTGACTGGAGCTGCTGCTTTTCTTTCAGAGATCCCCTGACCAGAGAGGTGGAATCTAGAGAGGCAGTCTGCCTACAGTGGCTTTGGGGAGCAGTGGTGGGGTCCACCCAGTTTGAACTTCCCAGAGGCTTTGTTTATACTGTGAGGGGAAAACCGCCTACACAAGCCTCAGTAATGGTGGATGCCCCTCCTCCCACCAAGCTGGGGCATCCCAGGTGGACTTCAGACTGCTGTGCTGGCTGTGAGAATTTCAAGCCAGTGGATCTTAGCTTGTTGGACTCCATGGGGGTGGGATCTGTTGAGGCAGACCACTTGGCTCCCTGGTTTGAGCCCCCTTTCCAAAGGTGTGAACGATTCTGTCTCACTGGCATTCCAGGTGCCACTGGTGTATGAAAAAAATCCTCCTTCACCTAGCTCAGTGTCTTACCAAATGGAGGCCCAGTTTTGTGCTTGAAACCCAAGGCCCGGATGGTGTAGGCACCTGAGGGAATCTCCTGGTCTGCAGATTGCAAAGACCATGGAAAAAGTGTAGTATCTGGGCTGGAAGGCACTGTTCCTCATAGCACAGTCCCTCACAGCTTCCCTTTGGTAGGGGAGAGAGTTTCCCAAACCCCTGTCCTTCCTAGGTGAGGCGACAACCCACCTTTCTTTGGCTTGCCATCCATGGGCTGCACCCACTGTCTAACCAGTCCCAATGAGATAAGCCAGTTACTCAGTTGGAAATGCTGAAATCACCTGCCTTCTGTGTTGATCTCTCTGGGAGTTGCAGACCAGAGCTGTTCCTATTCGGCCATCTTGCCAGCCACCTTCATAATTCTTCTTAATGGTATGTATAATGGTGAGTCTCTTTCAGCAGGTATCAATGGACTTTGCCCAGATCCATCAGAGGAATCATGATCTATGGCAACTATAGTCTTACAAAATGTACTTCTTAAATAATAAGACTTGAAAATCAAAATTACTCCTTGACTGATGCATGGGCTACAGAATGGATGTTGTGTTACCAGGCATTAAGCAACATTAGTCTTTGTACACCTTCATCACCTCCATCAGAGCTCTTGGTGACCTGGAGCGTTATCAGTGAACAGTAATATTTTGATGTGTGTGTGTGTGTGTGTGTGTGTGTGTGTGTGTGTAGTATATACATATCAAAGGATATGTAAAAGATTTTCAGAATGATAAATAAACATTGGCTTCAACTTAAGTATACCAGCTGCATTATTCCCTAACAAGAGACTCAGCCTGTCCTTTGAAGATTTGAAGCCAAGCATTGACGTCTCTCTAGCTATAAAAGCCCTAGTTGACATCTTCTTCCAATAAAAGACTGTTTCTTCTACATGGAAAATAAGATTTTTAGTGTAGCTATCTGCATCAATTATCTTAGATAGATATTGTGGATAACTTGCTGCCATTTTTACATCAGCTCTTGCTGCTTCATCTTGCACCTTTATGTTATAGATGAGGATTCTTTTCTTAAACCTCGTGAACCAGCCTCTGCTAGCTTTCAACTTTTTTTCTGAAACTTCCTCACCTCTCTTGCCCTTCATAGAATTGAAGAGGGTTAAGGCCTTGCTTTTGATTAGGCTTTGGCAATATTGTAACTAATTTCATTTTCTATGCAGATTACTCAAACTTTTTCTATATCAACAATAAGGCTGTTTTACTTTCTTGTTATTCACGTGTTTACTGAAATAGGACTTTTAATGTCTTACAATAACTTTTCCTGTGCCTTCACAACTTGGCCAACTGTTTGTCTCCAGAGGCCCAGCTTCCAGCCTATCTTGGATTTAGACATACCTTCCACAATAAGCTTAATAATTTCTAGCTTTTGACTTAAAGTGAGATGCATGTGATTATTCTTTTGACTTGAACCTGTAGAGGCCATTGTAGGGTTATTAATTGGCCTAATTTTAATATTGTTGTGTCTCAAAGAATGTGGAGGTCTCATGAGGGAGAGATGGAGGAGCAGCCAGTTGGTGGAGCAGTCAGAATGCGTATACCATTTATCAATTAAATTCACTATCTTATAGAGCATGGTACATGGAGCCCTAAAACACTGACAATAGTAGCATCACAGATCACTTATTACAGATCACAAACAGATATAATAACAATGTATAAGTTTGAAACATTGCAAGAATTACCAAAATGTGACACAGAGACACAAAATGAGCATACGCTGCTGGAAAAAAATGGTGCCTATTGACTTTCTTGACTCATGGTTTCCACAGACTTTCAATTTGTAAAAAAAAAAAAAAAAATCACAATATCTGTGAAACACGGTAAAGTTAACTAGAGAGAGAGAGAAACACACACATACACAGAAAGAGAGAGTGTAAACCCCATTTTAGAAGCAACAGGAGTGATTAACATTTGAAGAGATCAAGGAGCATAGTAAAACTTTTCATCTTGCCAAGTGCATGTTTCCTCACAAATAATTGCCTTAAGGAACTAAGTAACACATGTACAGCCCAAATTTCTAGACCAAAAATTTGGTTGAATCCTGATTGAATTAGGAAAAGCCAAATATCTATGGACCTTATATAGATATAAGGTTTTTCTGTTTCTTGCACCTATCATTTCTTTGAAAATAATTATTTTTTAGGTTAACTTTTCTTGTCTCCTTTATAGACACATCAAAAACACCAAGGAATTTTAGAATCCATTTCTTTAAACCACTGCCTTCTGGTATTTTTGGTCTTTACAAGTTCTGATACATTGAAAAATTGAGACAATATTTTAATATCATAAAGAGGAATAAGAATTTCCAGAGACTGTTTAAAGGCATTGGTTGATGAAGTTCAGAGAAAGCTATTATGCCATGGGTCTTATCTCCTTTGAACTGAAGTGAAGTAGCTAAATAATTGTAACTGATATTACCATCTACTGAATCTAAAGTATAGATGAGGTGACATTTTTCTGCTACTTGCTTTCTTTGATTTTTGTTAAAAATCATTTTAATTCTAGGGAATTGTAATGTGTTTTTCTCCTCACCAGATTGGAAGTATTTTGAGGTTAGAGGCAATTTATTTGTTTTGTTCTTGAACAATCACTCCCCCGCATTCCCTTTCTCCACACACACAATGGCAGTAAATTGCTTAATATATTAAAGGTATTTGATACAATTGTATTAATACAATACCCTCAGTCCCACAAGGTATACAATACAGAAATAACTGTTCTGAGAATAACAATTTTTAGATGGGTGAATCGACAAGAACAGAATCAGTTTTTCCAAAACAATCTAATGCGTTGAACTAAAGCTGCTATTTAAGCAGTTATATCAGTAGTGTGTAGAAGACCTGCTCTAAGCTGGTGGAGAGTAAGAAAGCTGGGACTTCATCATTCAAGGTCAGTCTAGAAGGGAAAATAATTAGCAAGTCAAAAGGGAAAGGAGGGAGGACAAATGTGGAATCAAGAAGGAGCCTTGTGAAATGAGAAATGCTTGAGGTGATGGATACCTTATTTACCCTGTTGTGATTATTACGCATTTTATGCATGTATCAAAATAATTCATGTACTCCATAAATATATACACCTACTATGTACCCATATATATTAAAAATATATATTTTTTAAAAAGAGCTTTGTCTCATTAAGGGTCCATTTATAAACTGATTTCATATGTGCGACTTCAAGTAGAGTTTCCTAGCACCCTAGATACTTTATTTTTCTCTATTTGGTGTATCTATCTCTGAATTTCTTTCTGACTCTAGTGAAGAAAGCACTGATGGTCAAGGCAAATTAAAGACTGCGAACTAATTGCTCCAATTTGCCAAACACGTAGGGTCTTGTCAAGCTATATCTCACCAAGAGATACGTCTCGTTTGGAGATGTTG
>NW_016823194.1:3306-5671 GCF_001698545.2 Rhinopithecus bieti | reverse complement strand
TTTTTTTTTTGAGATAGAGTCTCCTCTATCACCCAGGCTGGAGTGCAGTGGCGCAATCTCGGCTCACTGCAAACTCCGCCTCCCAGGTTCACGCCATTCTCCTGCCTCAGTCTCCCGATTAGCTGGGACTACAGGCGCCCGCCACAACGTCCGGCTAATGCGTGTGTGTGTTTTTAGTAGAGACGGGGTTTCACCATGTTAGCCAGGATGGTCTCGATTTCCTGACCTCGTGATCCGCCCGCCTCGGCCTCCCAAAGTGCTGTGATTACCGGCATGAGACACCGCGCCCGACCGAGCTTCAAAATTCTTTACTGGCAAAATGAAATAGCGGGATTGGATAATTACCATGGACCTCTTTAGCTTAGACATTATACAATTATCCAAATCCTGATGAAAGTTTTCTCTTCTCATGTTTTTACTGTACCACAAACCTGTGAGGTAATGCTACCTAAGAGCTGGTTTTGGGATCTCATAACTAAAAAACAGGTTAGGTGGATAAAGGCTCTTTTGTTGGTCTGACATTTAAAGAGAACAAATGTCTTCTTACTAAACCATTTCCAATATATAGGCTAAATGCCCAAAAGGGACCAATTCTTAAACATGGCCAGTCAGATCATTACATATTTGAAAGAGCCAGGTACCCTAATTGAAGGCACTGTCTTCTAGTCTAAAATCAAAACTCCATGTCTATTAAGAAAGAATAGGAAAGGATGGAAAATAAACACAACAAAAAGCCTCAGCTTTAAAAAGTTTGTCATTGACTATTCCTAAACCTTTTTTCAGTACATGCCTCAGTCATCATCATAGTTCAGAACCTAATCTCATTATATTTCCATCATTCCACCAGTCTTCTTGCTATCCTTTATTTTGCTCTTTATTCTTTTTTTCTCTATCCTTCATCACACTACCAAACAAATCTTCCCAAGGCTTTATTTGCATGATTCCATCCACCACTAGTCAAGGATATCCATTAATTGACTTGTAAATCAAATCAAAATTCCTCCATTCAGTAAACATGACCATTCCTTAACATGTTACCATATTTGTATTAACCTCATCATATTCCTTCTGGACATAACTCTCTGTTCTGGCCAGATTTGCTTCATTATCATATTTTGTTTACTAGTGTCTCCATGTTTTTCTTAACAGAATCTGTGCTTCATTTTTGGAATATTTTCTCTGCTGATCCATTGGAATTACATCCTTCAAAACCTAGCTTTTAACTCTTTATGTTTAAGAAGCGTTTCTTGTGTTTTTAATTGACAAATGATAATTGTATATATTTATGGAGTGTGTAGTAAGTTTCAATACATACAATGTGTAGTGATCAAATCAGGGTGGTTGACAAATCTATTACCTCAGTCATTTATCATTGGTTTATGTTGAGAACATTCAAAATCCTTTTCTCTAGCTACTTAAAACATATAATAAATGATTTTATTATAGTCACCCTGCAGTGCTATACAACACTAGAGCTTATACCTCCTATCTAGATGTAATTTTGTCTCCTTTAACTAATCTTTCCCTATCCCATGTACCCTTCCCAGCCTCTAGTAACCATTATTCTACTCTCTACATCCATGAGATGAACATTTTTAGCCTCTGCACATCCATTCACGCCCAGATTACTGTACTGATATCTGTTGACTTGGCAGAACTGTCTTATTTTAATAGTTCTTTTCTTAAGTATTACATATTCATTGAAAACACTGCAAGAAATAGTGATAAGCAAAAATAAGAAAATTTAAGAGTAGTCCACACTCTACAAGAAGAGTCCTCAAACTATAGTGTGCAGAAGAATCACTGAGATACTTGCTAAAACTTGAGAATCCCAGGCCTCTTCCTCAGATTTTTTGATTCAGGAAGTTTGTGATGGGACCAAGGAATCCAAATTCAAGTGCCTAGATGGCTCTGATGAGAGTAGTCTCCAGATCATACTGTGGGAAACACTGCTTGTGTCAGGGGTCCCTATTATACTTCCTCAGAGAATGTATTACTGTTTTAAAGTACATAAAAAAGGGCCATATCTGTCTTGTTCACCAATATATGTTACAAGGTTTTGTAGGTGCTTGAAAATACCTCATGAAGGAATGAATGAATGTTTGTACAAAGATTTTTATTTTATCAAATTACAACAGTAATTCATGCTTGTGTGAATAAATGAAAAATAAAATGAAAAAAAAATAGAGCACAAAGATATAAAAATAAGCAAAACCTGTTATCTACTTTATACTCTTCATTTTCCTCCCTGACACTGAAATAACTAGTGAAAACCTGATTTGTGTCCGAGCCCACATTATCCTAACTGGACAAATTTGCCAACTTACGGAATAATGGAAGTAATTACACAACTGGAAATAATAAC
>NW_016823194.1:0-3281 GCF_001698545.2 Rhinopithecus bieti | reverse complement strand
GGAACGAAAATAATTTTAAGGCTGTCAATCTAATATAACAGGTGAATGATGGTGTCAATGGTGTTAAAAGCCAGAGTGCTGTCTGGGTGGGGGAAGGGCAGAAAGCGAACTTCTTTTTTGACAAGTTAAATTTCAAGCGTCAGAAATTCATAAAAAAGGGATTTATTAAGAGTTTGACTGAAGTTATCTTTGTAAATTGGAGAACAGGGACTGGTTGGGATTACAAATCAAACATTTTAGTTCTATTTCTGCCACTAACTCTCCATGCAGTTCTGGAAAGTTATAATTTCTCTGACTCTCAAGTTTTCTCATCTGCACATACAGATAATAAATCTGCATATCATACAAAGTACTATGGGGAGCATAGAAAAATGTATGTGAACATATATGATGATGTAAAAGTTGCTCATAATTGCATTTCCAGCTCACTAGTGGCACTTCACATGGGTCTCGTGATGTTATTCAATGTTTATGGTATTGCACTAAACACAGTGAGAAATACACGGGAAGTGCCAAGAGATCCCTTTTTACTGGGGCACAATTTCCTGGAGAGGCAATCTGCCCACAGGGAAATAATTAATGTAACTTGACATTTTAAGCAGATAGTTTCAACACTTGCACTCACTCCAGTAGCAACAGGAGGTGGATATGAAATTATTACAATAACACAGTATATTCTACAGTTAATTTTATGCAGCTATGATTGAATGCTGCGTCTTTACATTTCTCTTGACTTGGAGTAACACCAGGTATGGTTTGTAAGTGTGTGTGTACGTTTTAATACATTTTAACTTTTTGTAACAAAAAAAAAAGTTGCTCATAATTGAATTAAGTGCTCAGTTGAGTCTAAATGTACGTGAAAGCACTTTGAATTTTAAAAAAGTGTTATACATAAATTTTGATTATTATTTTTACTATTACTTTTGAACATTCATATAGTGTTATACTAATAACCATATGAAATGACCTGAAAAGGTAATTGTGGCCTTTTGAGATATTTAATGCTGTCACCCAACCCTAATTACATACATCATTGCCAAGAAATGCCTACATTTGACACCTAGGAAGACCTTGTCAATTCCTATTTGTTTGAGTGTGTGTGTGTGTGAGTGTGTGTGTGTGCGTGTGTCTGGAGTCTCCACGAATTCTTCAGGAATGAAAATCCAGTCTTTCTCACTGAGTTTCACTTGAGACAACTTCTTTCCCTGGGCCCTGGGCCCTTTGCAAATGTAAGGATATTCTGCGCTACTTCTTAAACTGCTGTTATAAAAACGGTTTATGTATTTGAACAAAGTTGGAGAGATATTATTATATCATATTTTAATAAGCCATATTCAGCTGGGTTTTTCTACCTAAACAAATAGTAATTCAACACAATGAATCCTTATTATTCCATATGACAACTTCCCTTTTTTGGTTTTCTTACCCCTCCCAAAACCATCTTGAATGACTTGATTCTAAGTGGGCATTGTAACTCAGAGGTGTGTTCTCAGTTTCACCTTTTCCCCTACTTCTTTCTCCTCCTCTCTTTTAGCAAACATTCTCACAAATATACCCTCTACCACCAGCAGTGGCATAACTAACAATAAGGAAATGACTTGTACTATTCTATGGGTCTCTATGTTCAGTTCAGTTCAGTCAGAACTTGCTGAGTAACTACTGTGTGCAAGGTCATTTGCTAGATTGTATAAAGTGACAAACAGAAAATAAAGAAGCATTCTTAAGCATCTATTATGTGCTAGCCACTCTGCTAGAGGATTTTCCTAACAACTCTGTGATATAAGTACAGTTAACTTCAGTTTTCTGATGAAAAAACTGAGACTCATGGAAGTCCAAAGTTTCTGCCTCTAAGACATGTCCAAGGTCCCTGAGTTCAAGACATCAGTTGTGGTTGGACAAAGCTCATAAACATAAACAGTTTACAAATATGAAATAATAATATGAGGAAGTGTAAAATTCTGGTTTTAGGGACTCAGAGACATGGAAAACCCTTATGAGCTTTGGTAACTGGGAAAGGCTTAAAGGAGAAATTATACCTGAGTTGAGCATTGAGAAATTTGTAAAATTTGGATAATTGTAATAGCAAGAGAAGGTGCTCCAAAAAGGAAGAAAAGAGTGGTGAGAGTTGACATGTGTTCAATGAGAAAGCCAACACGACCAGAGCAGATTCCTCTTCTTGGAGAGAAACAGAAAGGAACCACATTTTGGAGGACTTTAAAATTCTGACAATAGGGAGAGCAATCAACATAGGTTTTCAATCAGGTTTGAACAGTAATTTATTCAGTAATTACTTCTTGAGAACCAACTATGTGTAAGGCATTTTGATGTGATGAAAGCAGGGAAGATTAAATCTCATGCAATATGGCAGATATATAGAGCAAAGAGACAGGTGATTAGGAGATAATTTAGAATTTTATTGCCATAATTCAATCATGAATTGATTTAAAAGTGTTACCCAGGGTAAAAGTGCCAAGAAAAAAAGAAAGAATGAATTTCAGGTACATTTTGAAAGACGAATAGATAGGACTTGGTCACTTTGTATGCTGCAAGAGGGATAGTGGCAGGGAAGGAATAGGTAGTGTCAACAGCATCTCCAAGTTTTCAAGTTTGGGTGACTAGAAAATATCACAGATAAAAACAGACACCTTGGGAATATATACTAGTTTAGAAGCATGGTATGAGGAGATTAAAAACGGATTCTAGGAATATATTTGAAGTGTAAGTGGATCTTCTCAATGCATATATCTGGCAAATAGGTGATACTGGAGTACTGAAAGAGATGGAGACACTAGGCCTAGCTCAGGCCACGGGCCCTTAAAGATAAGAGTTACCAATGTGATTACCACACACTAAAGTAGCATTGTTAAGCATCTATAATGCTTCCAGGCGAGAATGTTACCAGTTATTGTTGAGCATAGGACTCTTGCCTCAGTCTTAGTCTAATCAGGATTCAACTGCAAGAAACTGTAGCATCATTCTGCTTCATATGCATACACCCACAATCCTTCTCTCCCTTTAACTTGTGCTCTAGGTCAATAATTCAAAGACTAAGAACATTTAACATGAATCTAACCTTTCATATTTTTAAGAGTACAATACAGTATTCTTAACTATATGGGCACAATGTTGTACAGCAGATCTCTAGAATTTACCAATTTTGCATAGCTAAAATGTTATTCTCATTGAATTACAATTCCTAATTTACCCTCCTTCCAGTCCCTTGAAACCACCACTCTAAGTCCTGTTTCTGAGAACGACAATTTTATTTTTTTTTTCAGCTT
>NW_016823193.1:0-976 GCF_001698545.2 Rhinopithecus bieti | reverse complement strand
ATTCACACATCATCAAGAATTTTCTAAGAAATCTTCATTCTAGTTTTCATCTGAGGAAATTTCCTATGTCACCCTAAGCTTCGTTGCGCTAAGAATTGTCCCATTGCAGATTTCCAGAAAACTGTGTTAGCAAACTGAACACTGAAGAGAAACGTGTAACTCTCTGGGTTGCATTCACACATCGCAATGCAGTTTCTCAAAAGGCTTCTTTCCAGTTTTGATCTGAGGATATTTCCTTTTTCACCATAGCCCTCAATGAGCTCCGAAATATCACTTTGCAGAACCCAACACAACGGAGTTAGCAAACTGCTACAAGAAGGAAAGGGTGGAACTCTGTGTGATGAAGTCTCACATCAGATAGCAATCTCTCAGAAAGCTTCTCTGCAGTTATTATCTGAAGATATTTCCTTTTTCACCATGGGCCCCTATGGGCTCCCAAATCTCACTTTGCAGATTCCATGAAAAGAGTGTTAGCAACCTCTTCCTGAGGACTAAGTTGTAACTCTGTGAGTTGAATTCACAAATCACAAGGAAGTTTCTCAGAAGGCTCCTTACACGTTTTGAACTGATGATATTGCCTTTATCAGCGTAAGAATCAATGCGATCCACACAAGTCCCTCTCAGTTTCCTCAAAGACTGTGTTAATGGAATGCTGCCCAACACATAAGTGTGACTCTGGAGATGAAGTCACACTTCACCAAGAAGTTTCTAAGAAACCTTCTTTCTAGTTTTCATCTGAGGATATATGCTTTGTCACCGTAAGCTTCAATGTGTTAAGAAGTATCCCATTTCCTTACCCCTTATACGAAGATTAATTCAAGATGGATTAGAGAGTTAAATGTTAGACCTAATACCATAAAAATCCTAGAAGAAAATCTAGGTAGTTCCATTCAGGACATAAGCATGGGCAAGGACTTTATGTCTATAACACCAAAAGCAACGACAACAAAAGCCGAAATTGACTAATGGGGTCTCA
>NW_016823192.1:0-1177 GCF_001698545.2 Rhinopithecus bieti | reverse complement strand
GCCGCCCCGCGCCCCTGCCCGAAAGAGCTCTCGCCCCGCTAGCGGGGCCAGGAGCCGGGCCTCCCACCGCAGCGTCCCCCGCCGCGCCAGTCCGCTAGTGGTAGTATCTCGTAATAGCTTCTGTGTGTGAGCTACCGTGGATCTCCTTCCCTTCTTTCGGGGGCCGGGGGGGAAAGAAAAGGATTTAAGCAAGGACTCCCTCGCCTTGTGAGGCTGAGCGGCCAAGGCCCGGCTGAGCCCCCCATGCCCCTCCCCACCCCATGTAAAAAGCCTCCTTGTGCAATGGTCTTTTTTTCCTTTGAACGTGCTTCTTTGTAATGACCGAGGTACCGATTTCTGCTAAGTTCTCCCAACAACATGAAACTGCCTATTCACGCCGTAATTCTTTCTGTCTCCCTTCTCTCTCTCTCTCTCTCTCTCTCTCTCTCTCTCTCTCTCTCTCTCTCTCGCTGCGTCCTCATTTCCCCTCCCAATCCTCTCTCCTCGCTGCACCCCCCAGCTCGCTGGCTTTCTCTCTGGCTTCTCTCTTTTCCTCTCCACCCACCCCCTTTGGTTTGACAATTTTGTCTTAAGTGTTTCTCAAAAGAGGTTACTTTAGTTAGCATGCGCGCTGTGGGCAATTGTTACAAGTGTTCTTAGGTTTACTGTGAAGAGAATGTATCCTGTATCCGTGAATTGCTTTATGGGGGGGGAGGGAGGGCTAATTATATATTTTGTTGTTCCTCTATACTTTGTTCTGTTGTCTGCGCCTGAAAAGGGCGGAAGAGTTACAATAAAGTTTACAAGCGAGAACCCGAGACTGGCCCGGCCAGAGCTCCTCATTTGCTCCGGGTGCCTTGCAGAACCTGTGGGGAGCCTGTCACAGGGCTCCTGCGCCTGCTGAGGCTAGGCCGCAGAGAGGAGGGGGCGGGGGCTGGAGGCAGGTGGTGCGAGTCCTTCGGCCCAGGGGCGCTGGGGTGAGGGAGGCGGCTGCGCCTGATTGGAGGAGAGAAAAACGAGGGAGGGGAGCCAAGAGAAACCCCCTCCTCTCGCGTTCCGAGGCTGCCCTGCCCAGGAGACCAGGGCGCCCAGGCCACGCTGGAGACATGCGGCTGGGCTGGTGGCTGTGTCCCCTGCCACCTCCCTCTTTGTTTTGCTGTGTGTCCTCCCGAGTGTGTGTGTGTCAGGGGTGGGGGGC
>NW_016823191.1:4704-7315 GCF_001698545.2 Rhinopithecus bieti | reverse complement strand
AAAAAAAAAAAAAAAAAACACCGAGACCCTAGCAGGCAGACACACAAGCAGCTGGGTGTTGAGAGGAACACATCAGTGGAAGAAGACACAGTGGCTGGACATCAAGAGGACACCTGCAGAAGAGCACACCGACAGGCCATTGATAGGAGGAAGGACATGGAGTTCGGCTGGGGCAGAGGGAGGAAAGACTGGACCACTGAGCAGCCCGACTCCAAAGGAATAGCACCTTCCTGGTCCATCTCCCTTCTGGTTTCCCCATCTGCTGAGAGCTACCTCCACTCAATAAAACCTTGCACTCATTCTCCAAGCCCACATGTCCTCCGATTCTCTCGGTACACCAAGGCAAGAAACCCTGGGATACAGAAAGCCCTCTGTCCTTGCGATAAGGCAGGGGGTCTCATTGAGCTGACTAACACAAGCCGCCTATAGATGGCTAAACTAAAAGAGTATTCTTGTAGCACAAACCCACTGGGGCCTCAGGACCTATTGGCATTTACCTAGATGCAGCTGTGGGGTCCGAGCCCCACAACCTGCTGGTCTGCATGCTCCTCCTAGAGGTTTCATCAGCAGGGCACCAAAGAAGCAAGCCACATCCCCAACACTCCTTCTGTAAGGGAGACAAGGGAACTTTTCCTGTTTCACTTTCATGCCCACATAAAACCATCATGTTTCCCCTTTGTCCTAAAGAGACTTGCGTATACCTAAAG
Organism: Rhinopithecus bieti; assembly: GCF_001698545.2. Lineage (NCBI taxonomy): Eukaryota > Metazoa > Chordata > Mammalia > Primates > Cercopithecidae > Rhinopithecus > Rhinopithecus bieti. The sequence goes on along the minus strand of NW_016823191.1, from coordinate 6,608 downwards.
CTCTTTTATTCCCAGATTTTGGAAGTTAGAAATGCAGTCCCTCACTTGGAAGCTGTACAAGTTGGGGCAATCAATGTGTGAACAACTCCTTTAGGGATGAATTAATAGACCTTAAGTTATTGCTGGAGTGAGCTGGACGAGGTGTCTCAGAAAGTGCAAGTCCATGCCTACGTGTGCCTCAGCTTTTCCCAACCAATAGATGTAAATGTTTTATCAGTTTCCCGGTAGGTAAGTTTCGCAAATGATTTCTGACTTTCTCTTAGACATCATGCCTTAACATTTCATCATTGTGGGCTAATTTTTGTGAAAAGTATAAGGTCTGTGTCTAGATTCATTTTTCCTATGGTATGGGTTTGTGAATTTCCAATTGTACCAGCACCATGCGTTGAAAAGGCCATCCTTTCTCCACTGAATTGTAATTTTCTCTTTTGGTAAAGATCAGCTGACTGTTTTTAGATCTAATTTTATATTATAAGGAAATTTATTATTCATCACAAAACCGAAACCACTGGAAAAATTCCATGAACCATAGAGGCAGTCTTGTATACTGGCACTTGGCCATCATCTCAATGTTTCTTTTTATATATAAAAAAATTTAGATAACTCCGTTTACCCTATGATTCAAGGTACTTTACAATATGATATTCATTCTATCTTTCCAGTTTTATACTGACTCTTCCTGCTTGTACTTCTTTTCTTGGGCTACTCTTTTCACTCTAAATATACCCTATACTTTCCCACATGCATAATTTATCTTATATTATTATATTTGATAGAATTCTCTGCTATCCCAAAATTCTACTTGAAGGATTCTATCCACTCTTAAAACCTATTTATTTTTATTTTTTTGTTTTTTAGATGGAGTTTCGCTCTTGTTGCCCAGGCTGGAGTGCAATGGCAATGGTGTGATCTCGGCTCACTGCAACTCCTGCCTCCTGGGTTCAAGCGATTCTCCTGCCTAAGTCTCCTGAGGAGCTGGGATTAGAGACATGCGCCACAATGCTCAGCTAACTTTTATATTTTTAGTAGAGACGGTGTTTCACCATGTTGGTCAGGCTGGTCTCGAACTCCTGACCTCAGGTGATCCACCTGCCTCAACCTCCCAAAGTGCTGGGATTACAGGTGTGAGCTACCGCACCCAGCCAAATCCAAATTCTTCTATAAAACGATTCCTGACTACGATGATATGTCTTCTTTTGCCTTTGAACCCTCAGAAAGTGATGTTTTTACCTTTTCCAAATGTATATTTATCTCATACGTACATAAATTGCTTAAATTTAATTTTAAAACCTTTTGCTTTCAATGTGTCTCATATATCCCTTTCTTTTTTTCTGTGAAGTAAAATTTATGAGTAATTTGTTTATTCATAGCCAGGGATCTCCAAATCTTCTATTTCAGTAGTTTCTCTTGATTTGTACAATGATTGAATTATTATGCCCAATTTTTTATCTATAATGTCACTTGCTCTGATTTAATTACAACATAAGCTTATCACTTCTCCCATTTGGTGGCTATGTACATACTCTTAAATGAGGGGAAACTAACCATTGCGATAACCATCCAGTCATGAGCAAGGTACAGGGAAGTAAATGGATTAAACTAAGAATTCCAATGTAGACACCACTTAACAAAAAACAAAACAAAACAAAAAACATTACATAGTAAACCCACTGAGCTTCCATTCTCCCAAAGGATCTAGGTGATTTTATTTTGTATTCTCTTAATATTTTCTTATATATTATAAAAATAATATCTTCTCTACCATCTGGGCAATTTCAAGCTCATTTTAGGTGTTCAGATATTTAGCAAAATATTTGATTGTTAGAGTAAAACAATGTTTTGTAATCCTGAACATGAGTTCATGGATTTATTATCTTTAATATTATCTATATTAACCAAATAAC
>NW_016823191.1:0-1741 GCF_001698545.2 Rhinopithecus bieti | reverse complement strand
GTTGCCTTAAGAACCTTTAAAAGTGTGCAGCACATTTCAGGTAAGTTGTTTTGGGAGAGGCAGTGGGGAGTATGAGGCAGAAACATAAAGAATTTTCACAAATAACACAATAAATAAGTACATAAGAAATGGCATTTTGCCATTTGATTTCAAGGGAAGGATATACTCATTTACTCAATCCAACAGTTTCTAGTCAGCATATGTCATGTAGAATACATTTGAGTTGTGTATCATATTTGAAAGAACCTAAAAACTTTTACTTGGTGTAGGTACACCACATGAGTGGGAGGAAAATATAGCGTATTTTGCTATTCTTTAGTCAATTGTGCACATTCCCTATTTCCATGGAATTGAAGGTGCTGCCATGTTTAACCTCCATTTGGACCTAAAGTGTTTTCTGTATTGTAACTTTATTTTAATACAATTATAGTGCAAGAACACTATAAATTCCCAAATGTTTGAAAACTTGATGAAGAAATAGCACAGGAAAAAAACAAAATGAATGAGAAAAGCTTTAGGCAATAAGTAAAATATGGTTGTGATGAAGAGGCTTGAAAAGATGTGGAAAAAAAATAGTTACCTGTCTTTGGCATTAGCTCACCCTACTGGGTATAAGATATTAAATGCCTGCCTGAAGGTCAATCATCTGAGTTCTCACCACTTTCTAAAGAAATATTGTGCCTTTCCTTCTCAACCAATTGCCACCCACTAGTACATCTTTTCTTCTTCCCTTGGTGAGTATAGTAAATCCTCACTGCATTACACTTAACATATAAAACCTTCATTTAAATTGAAATTTGTATGCATTACTTACATGAACTTGAATTTCATCATTCAACTTTTATTTATTCTGTGTTAAATGTTGAGATATTTTTGGCTGGCATAGAATGCATAATTATTTTACTATTTAAATTAGTACTGTTTTAGAAATTAAATGGTTTCTCACATAGATACATGGTTTCTAGGAGAGTATTATATTTATCAAAAAAGCTTATAGGAAACCCATTAAAGGACTTAGCAATGTAGATGATGAAAGGTTATTGAATCATGAATGTGTTTTAATGGTAGAGGTGCCAGGTGTATTAGTTTACTAGGACTAGTGTAACAGAGTACCATAAAGTGGGAGGCTTAAAACAAACAAAATTATTGTCTCATAGTTCTGGAGGCTACCAGTCCAAAACCAAGGTGTCAGAAGCCATGGTACTTTTTAAATAATGGGGATTTTTCCTTCCATCTCTGGTTTTAGTCTCTGGTAGTTTGCTGGCAAATTTTGGCGTTTCTTTGCTTGCAGTTATATAACTCCCATATTTGTTTTTTATCAACACATAGCATTCTCTTTGTGTATCTCTGTGTCTTCACATGGCAGTCTTTTTATGAGGAAGTCAGTCATTTTGGTTATGGGCCATCTCTACTCCAGTAAGACCTCATCTTAATGAATAACACTTAAACAGATCCTATTTTTAAATAAGCTCACATTCTGAAGTACTGGGAGTTATGACTTCACCGTATCATTTTTGGCAGATACAGTGCAATGCATAGAACCAAGATTCCCTAACAATCTGACACAGAATTGGAGAAAAGTAGGCAACCTCCACATTTTCTTTTTCTAGTCTATCATTGATGGACATTTATGTTGATTCCACGCCTTTCCTATTGTGAATAGTGTTGCAATGAATATGTGCATGCATGTGTCTTCGTAATAGAATGATTTCTATTTCTCTGGGTATATACCCAGTAATGG
>NW_016823190.1:0-556 GCF_001698545.2 Rhinopithecus bieti | reverse complement strand
GAGGGACCACCCAAGACGTCATTTTTATAAAATCAAACAATTTGTTCTTTGGATAGTGATTGTCAATAATGCCAATGAAATCAGCCAAGTGAATTTGCCATAGTACGGAATGTGGAAAGGCAACTTGAACTTCAAACCAATTAAAGGAACTACAATTAAATTCAGATCAAATCCAGAAATTTGAAGTATTGTACACCAAGCCTGTCCAATTAGTGTGGCTATTTGGTCCAGATAAACAGACAAAGTTTTTGACACAGAATGAGGAAGAAAACACCACTCCATTAAATCATTACATTGAAGTATTAATCCAGTAGGGGAGTGTAATGAAGCAAAAACCAGAAGCTGAAACGGCTGTACTCTAGATAACTGGGTGGTCTGGATTCTTTCCTCTACAATTCCAGTTCTAGTAAAGCCTCAGGAGTCAAAGTCCTGGGACTGCAGAGATTGGAATCTTCCTGCAGTGTAGAAAACAAGTTAGACAGTGCATAGGTTGGAATACCTAAAGTAGGTCTTAAATAATTAATGTTACCCAAAAGTTTTTGGAAGTCAATTAAAG
>NW_016823189.1:0-1755 GCF_001698545.2 Rhinopithecus bieti | reverse complement strand
CGGCTCACGCCTGTAATCCCAGCACTTTGGGAGACTGAGGCGGGTGGATCACCTGAGGTCAGGAGGTTGAGACCAGCCTGACCAACATGCAGAAACCCCATCTCTCCTAAAAATACAAAACTAGCCGGGCATGGTGGCGCATGCCTGTAATCCCAGCTACTTGGGAGGCTGAGGCAGGAGAATCGCTTGAACCTAGGAGGCAGGGGTTGAAGTGAGCCAAGATTGTGCCATTACACTCCAGCCTGGGCAACAAGAGCAAAACTCTGTCTCAAAAAAAAAAAAAAAAAAAAAAATCCCACTTAAGGAAACCATTTTCTTCTTAGAAATATGAAAATAAGAATTTGCTTTGTTTTTTGGATTTTTCTCCTCCAAGAACACCAGAAAATTCTATTCTAGGCAAACAGATCTTGTTGTCCTGACAACAGATTGCCAAGAAAATAAGTAAACAAAGCATCTGAATCTTATTTTTACAAAAAACTTGAACAGTACAAGTGAGGAGCTAGAAGCCAAGAGTGTAAAATTACCTCACCCCCCAGGACAGCACTGTAATCGCTTGCGGAGGCTTCATCCTTCCTTTCTGAACCGTGTGCCGCTCATGTTGCTCACTGGAATGTTCCACCTCCCAAACCTTGAACATCCAGATGCAGACAGCAGGATTCATCACACCAATGTACTGTGAAAGGAAAAGAAATCTGGGGACCTCAAACTCACTAAGCCAAAGGGAAAAGTCAAGCTGAGAATTGGGTCATGCAAACCTGCCTCCCATTTTGGTTCCTAAATAAGGTGACTACAAAGATGAAAAGCTACACGCCTCCATCACATTTTGCCCACAAGGAAATTCCTGGTGGCCCCCAAGATCCTTACCCTAAAGTAGTTCTGTTGAAGTTCTCCAAGGCAATGTAAGTGGATCGCTTATCTTCACAGGTGTGGCGGACATAGGCCAGAACGCAGTCATCCTACTCACCTGAGACAAATGTGTATCTGATTGCTTCCTCGGCCCTATCTTCTATGTTATCTTATATAAAAATTCAGACTCACCAAGCCAGGCAAAGGGATGAATATTTTTCCCCTACCCACTCTCACGTGAAAACTGTGTATTTCTCAATATCGCGCCATTTCCTCTTTAAATACTGAAGCCCTCAAAATCATCTTTGGAAAGAGGCATAGACCTGTCTCCTGGGCAGTTCCTTAACTTTGGCAAGTAAGCCTCCTAAAATGATTGAGACTTGCCTCGGTCATTTTCTTTGATTTATAGCACTTGTTGAATTTTTTTTTCCCATTCACCAGGACAGTAGAAAAATGCTGTTGCTAGCTAGGCGTGGTGGTGGTCACCTGTAATCCCAACTACTCAGGAAGCTGAGTCAGGAGAATCACTTGAACCCAGGAGGCGTCAGCTGCAGTGAGCTGAGATCGCGTCACTGCACTCCAGCCTGAGCGACAGAGCCGGACTCTGTCTCAAAAAAAAAAGAAAGAAAAATGCTGTGAGGCTGGGCACAGTGGCTCACGCCTGTAATCCCAGCACTTTGGGAGGCCAAGGCAGGGGGATCACTTGAGGTCAGGAGTCCGAGACCAGCCTGGCCAACATGGTGAAACCCTGTCTCTGCTGAAAAAAAAAAAAAAAAAAAAAACCTCAAAAATTAGTCAGGTATGTTGGCGACTGCCTGTTATCCCAGCTACTCAGGAAGCTGAGGCACGAGAATCGCTTGGACCCAGGAGGAGGAGGTTGCAGTGAGCCAAGATCATGCCACTGCACTC
>NW_016823188.1:0-1629 GCF_001698545.2 Rhinopithecus bieti | reverse complement strand
TTATTTATTTATTTATTTATTTATTTATTTATTTTATTTTATTTTTTTGAGACGAAGCCTCGCTCTGTCACCCAGGCTGGAGTGCAGTGGCCGGATCTCAGCTCACTGCAAGCTCCACCTCCCGGATTTACGCCATTCTCCTGCCTCAGCCTCCTGAGTAGCTGGGACTACAGGCGCCCGCCACCTCGCTGGGCTAGTTTTTTTGTATTTTTTTTTTTAGTAGAGATGGTGTTTCACCGTGTTAGCCAGGATGGTCTCGATCTCCTGACTTCGTGATCTGCCTGTCTCGGCCTCCCAAAGTGCTGGGATTACAGGCTTGAGCCACCGCGCCCAGCCACACACATATTATTTATATGTCAATAGCTGTGCTAAGTAGAGGGTTGAAAAGTATTATTTCCAAATCCTTACAGAAGACCTCTCTATGATAGATACTGTTATCCCCATTTTACAGAAGAGAAAACTGAGACTTAGAGGCTTTCCCAATTTGCCTAGGACTCTATGGCTAATCAATAGCCATTAAGACTCAACATCCACATCCCCTTTCTCCCCAAGCTCAAGCTCTTACCGACACTCTACTCTCTCCTAATCCAGACCCGATTTTGCAAATATAGGTTAAAAACTAAACTAGAATCCTCCTGCAAATATAATTCTGTTATCAGCTTTTACACTTAACATATTATTAGCATCTTTCAATGTCATTTATTATTATTCTACAAATTTAATGGCTGCATAGTGTTTCATTATATGGGTATGTTTTATTTATTTTTAAATGACTCCATATCAAAATGAGAAGCAAAAACCGGTTGTAAAATATTCAAGCAATACTAAAGAATATAAAGTAGAAAATGTGAGTCCTCCTTCCCTATCCTGCTGAGCCCCATGACCCAGAGGAAATTGCCATGAAGGGGGTGATGCATCTGCGTCCACATCGTTCTTCTATGTAATTTATTATATGTAATGTAATTTATGTATTTTTCCTTAAAGGAATGGGACATATTGATCTACTGCTTGCTTTTCACCCACAATGTATCATGAACATTGTTCCAGACCTATAAATACTTTTTAATGTGCAAGAATCAAGAAGTCACGCTTGGCTTTTGGCTGGAGCAATGGGGAGGAGAGTGGAGCAGTGTTTTGGAGTTGGTTTGGATTGGAAGGCAAGAGGAGCAACAGGTTCAGGGGTCAGAAAAGTTAAGGGCTCCATTTCAGACATAACAAGTTGGATGCCTGTGAACTATCCAAGTGGGCATTCAGCCCTGTGAACCTGCAGCTTGGGGCGTGGTGGGGCTGGGTATAGAAATGGAGGAGTCAACAGAGAATGGATGGTATGTAAATCCACAGCAAAGGTTCCCTGCTGCCTTTAGTAAGGGCATATGTTTTCAACTCCCTCTAGTCTGCACCCCTCCTTGATGTTTCCCGACACTGGGTCTGGGTGTCATCTCAAGCAGGGCTGCTTCAGTCACTCATTTCCTGCCAGGCCACCAAGACTTTGGGGTTTGTGACTATGGCATGTTGTCAAGGAGTATTAAGAAAAAAAGCAACCCCAAAGTTGGAACTAAGGCAAGAGGAAGGCAGGCTGTCATTCTAGCATCCTACTGTGAGATATATATATATATATATATATATATT
>NW_016823187.1:0-4608 GCF_001698545.2 Rhinopithecus bieti | reverse complement strand
TTATGCACATGTACCCTAGAACTTAAAGTATAATAATAATTAAAAAGAAAAAAAAAGACAAAAAAAAAAGTTCAGGTCTAAATAACTACAGTTTCTTCTTTTGGTTGACATTCTGGGCAGCAAATCTTACCTCACATTTTCGCATTCCTGTTTTCAATTCGGTGTTCTTTTGTATTTGCTTTCGACCCATGACTGAAGTTGTCACATTGATGCTGCCAATTCTCTGTGCCTTTGTAAGTGAGGAAAACCTTTCCTTCTCCTCATATGGGGAAACTAATAAGTCATTTACAAAGGCCTGTTTGTAATAGCAGCCTTTAGCATCTGTGGACTGCATTTTAGGTGAACTATGAGACATTAATTGACCACAGAACTCTCTTTGGTTAGGACTGCAGAAACATCTGATTCAAATAGCTCTATCACCAAAAGGAAGGAAGAGTAATGCAAAGGAACATTAAGCTAACAATTAATAAACAAAAATATACAATAAAATAACTGTGGAGCTCATTAAAATATTCGGTAAATAAATGCAGAATTATATCTGGATCCAGGTTTATGTAATGTTTCTAATCAAAGTGAATCACTGAATAAATCAGACTGGTTTGATTATTTGGGTTTAAAACTACAATTAAATGTCTTTCTTCTGATTTATCAAAGTATAGAATATTACCGACATGGGATTTCATTTTATATAAAATTTTGTTTGTTTTCTCATGGAATGCTTAATTAATTTGAATAATTTAAATTTTCTATACTGGCTTCATGAGTCAGATTTATTTTCCTTATTTTCAGAAATATTTAAGCTATAAAAATGCAACTATATGTATTCAATTGTATTAAAATGTAATTTTTTTAAAAAAAATAACTATTAGTATTTGTGAACTTCAAACATTGTTGCAAATTATTTGACCTGAGCACTATTCTTACATTTCTCTACATCCTCACTAATATTTGTTATTTTCCAGGTTTTTGTTTGTTATTATTTTTCATTACTTGGTGAGTTTGAAGTGGTATCTCTTTGTGGTTTTGATTTGCATTTACCTAATGAATAGCAATGTTGAGCATCTTTTCATGCGTTTGTTGGACATTTGTATAATCATTTTGAAGAAATGTTTATTCAAACCCCTTGCCCATCTTTAACTGGTTTATTTTTATTTTTCTTATTTACTTTCATGAGTTCTTTATACATTCTGAATACAAGATCCTTATGAGACATTTGAATCTTACAAATTTTTCCCCCATTATGTAGTTGCCTTTTCACATCCTTGATAGCAAACTTTGAAGCAGAGAAGTTTTCATTTTTAATAAAATTAAAAAAGGTATCTATTTTTCATATGTTGCTCATACTTTAAGTGTCATATCTGAGTCTTTCTCAATCTAAGGCCATAAATATTTACATCTAAGTTTTCTGCTAAGAGTTTTATAATGTTACCTCTTACGTTTAGGTATTTGATCCATTTTTGTAAGGGATGTTGGATGTTGTCAAATTCTTTTTCTGTCTCTACTGAGATGATGTGCTTTCTGTCCTTTATTCTACTAATACAGTGTATTATATTAATTGGTTTTCATGTGTTAAATAAGCCTTGAATTCCTAAAATCAATTCCACTTGGTCATGATTTATAATCCTTTTTTTTTTTTTCTTTTTTGAGATGGAGTCTCTGTCACCAGGGCTGGAGTGCAATGGCACAATCTCGGCTCACTGCAACCTCCACCTTCCAGGTTCAAGCGATTCTCCTGCCTCAGCCTCCCGAATAGCTGGGATTACAGGTGCCTACCACTACACCCAGCTATTTTTTGTATTTAAACCACAGCTAGAGATGTGGTTTCACCATGTTGGCCAGACTGGTCCCGAACTCCTGACCTTGTGATTCACCCGCCTTGGCCTCCCAAAGTCCTGGGATTACAGGCATGAGCCACTGCGCCTGGCCTATAGTCCTTTTCATATGTTGCTGGATTTGGTGCTAATATTTTTTAAGGGTTGTTGCTAGCTATTGATAAGAGATATTTTGATCTGTAACTTTTTGCTCCCCTCTCCCATGTCTTTGTCTAGGTTTTGTAACAAGGTAATACTGGCCTCCTGGAATAAGTTGGAAAGTGTTACCTCTTCCTCTTCTATTATTTGGAAGAGTTTGTAAAATATTGGTGCTAATTCCTTTTTAAATATTTGGTAGAATTTATGACTGAGATCTTTAGGCCTTGGCTTTTCTTTGTTAGAAGAGTTTTAGTTACAAATTGGATCTCCTTACTTCTTACAGTTCTACTGAAATTTTCTATTTCTTCTTGACTCAGTTTTGGTAGTTTGTACCTTACTAAAATTTTCCATTTCATCTGGGTTATCAAATTCATTGGCCTAAAATTGTTCACATAATTCCTTTGTAATCTAGTCCTTCTTTTTTGTTTTTTAACTTTTATTTTAGGGTCAGGGGCACACGTGCAGGTTTGTTATATAGGTAAACTCATGTCACAGGGGTTTATGTACAGATTATTTCATCACCTAAGAACTAAGTCTAATAGCCAATAGTTATTTTTCCTGTTCCTCTCTATCTTCCCACCCTCCAATGTTAGGTAGGCCTCAGTGTCTGTTGTTCCCCTCTATGTGTCCATGTGTTATCATTATTTAGTTCCCACTTGTAAGTTACAACATGTGGTATTTCATTTTCTGCTCCTGCATTAGTTTGCTAAGGATAATGCCCTAGCTCCATCCATGTTTCTGCAAAGGACATAACCTCATTCTTTCTGATGGCTGCATAGTATTCCATGGTGTACAAGTACCATATTTCCTTTATGCAATCTTCCATTGACAGGTGATTGGGTTCATTCCACGTCTTTGGTATTGCGAATAGTGCTGTGATGAACATATGTGTGGATGTTTACATACTAGAACAATTTATATTCCTTTAGGTACATACCCAGTAATGTGATTGCTGGGTCAAATGGTAGATCTGTTTTCAGCTTTTTGAGGAATTGTCACACTTCTTTCCACAATGGTTGAACTAGTTTACACTCTCACTAACAGTGTGTAAACATTCCCTTTTCTCTGCAACCTTGCCAGCATCAGTTGTTTTTTGACATTTTAATAATAGCCATTCTAACTGGTTAGAGATAGTATATCACTGTGATTTTTATTTGCATTTATTTAATGATCAGTGATGTTGAGCTGCTTTTTAATATGCTTGTTGGCCGCATATATGTTTTCTTTTGAAAACTGTCTGTTCATGTCCTTTGCCCACTTTTTAATAGACTTTTTTTCTTGTAAATTTGTTTAAATTCCTTATAGATACTAGATGTTAGACCTTTGTCAGATGCATAGTTTGCAAACGTCTTCTCCCATTCTGTAGATTGCCTGTGTACTCTGTTGATAGTTTCCTTTTCTGTGCAGAAGCTCTTTAGTTTCATTAGATCCCATTTGTCAATTTCTGCTTTTGTTGCAATTGCTTTTGGGAGTCTTCATCATGAAACTTTTGCAATTTCTTATGTCCAGAATGGTATTGTGTAGGTTGTTTTCCAGGGTTTTATAGTTTTCATTTTACATTTAAGTCCTTAATCCATCTTAAGTTTATTTTGTCTATGGTGCAAAGACTTTTGTCTATGGTGCAAGGACTTTTGTCTATGGTGAAAAGACTTTTAAGTTGATTTTTGTCTATGGTGCAAAGAAGGAGCCCAGTTTCAATCTTCTGCAATATGGTTAGCCAGTTGTCTCAGCATCATTTATTAAATAGGAACTTTTTTCCCCATTGCTTCTTTTTGTCAGATTCATCAAAGATCAGATGGTTGTATGTGTGCAGCCATATTTATGGGCTCTCTGTCCTGTTCCACTGGTCTACATGTCTGTTTTCATATCAGTATCATGCTGTTTTGATTACTGTGATAGCATGATGCTTCCTGCTTTGTTCTTTTTGCTTAGGATTGCCTTGGCTACTTGGACTCTTTTGTGGTTCCATTTGAAATTTTAAATAGTTCTTTCTAGTTCTGTTAACATGTCATTGGTAGTCTGATAAGAATAGCACTGAATCTATAAAATGCTTTAGGCCATATGACCATTTTAATGATATTGACTTTCCCTATTCATGAGCATGGATTTTTTTTTTTTCCATTTGTTTGTGTCATCTCTGATTTCTTTGAGCAGTGTTTTGTAATTCTCATTACAGAAATCTTTCACCTCCCTGCTTAACTGTATTCCTAGGTATTTTATTCTTTTTGTAGGAATTGTAAATGGGATTGTGTTCTTTTATTTTATTTTATTTTATTTTATTTTATTTTATTTATTTATTTATTTGTGTGTGTGTGTGTTCTATGTATATGCTAAGTTTTTTTTTTATTATTATACTTTAAGTTCTAGGGTACATGTGCATAACGTGCAGGTTTGTTACATATGTATACTTATGCCATGTTGGTGTGCTGCACCCATCAACTGGACAGCACCCATCAATTCATCATTTATATCACGTATAACTCCCAATGCAATCCCTCCCCCCTCCCCCTCCCCATGATAGGCCCCAGTGTGTGATGTTCCCCTTTCCGAGTCCAAATGATCTTATTGTTCAGTTCCCACCTATCAGTGAGAACATGCGGTGTTTGGTTTTCTCTTCTTGCGATAGTTTGCTAAGAAG
>NW_016823186.1:0-2086 GCF_001698545.2 Rhinopithecus bieti | reverse complement strand
GACCCCAGCCCCAAGCCCTGGATAAGCCCTTTCTCCCTCCCCATCCCCGGACCCCAGCCCCAAGCCCTGGATAAACCCTTTCTCCCTCCCCATCCCCGGACCCCAGGCCCAGGCCCTGGATAAGCCCTTTCTCTCTCCCCATCTCTGGACCCCAGGCCTCCGAGGGCTGCAGTTCTACAGGCTACACCGAGAAGAAAGGCCCAACTACCGTCTCAAGTGCCTGCAGTGGCTGAAGAGCCAGCCTCGGTGGCCCAGCTGGGGCTGGAACCAGGCCTCCTGCCCTTGTTCCTGGCAGCAGGGACGATGGGACTTACGATTCCAACCCGTCAGCATAGGTGACACCTCCTTCCCGTCCCCCACAAGCTCACCCACCGCCCTCTCTGCTCGTGCCCTCAGCCTCTCCCCAGAAACAGCCCCTGCTTGTTCCCGCCCCGCCCCTGGCAGCCCCGGCCTGGGCCTGAGTGGGATGACTTGTTTCAGGTCTCTGGGGCCTCAGCAGCAGGCAGCTGTGCAGCTTCACCTCCTGGCGAGGAGGCGTGTGCTGCAGCTACGGGCCCTGGGGAGAGTTTCGTGAAGGCTGGCACGTGCAGCGTCCCTGGCAGTTCGGTGCGTGAGTCCGTGGAGATCTCAACCCCACCTTCCCAGCCAAGCAGGGGACCCTCAGCATGAAGCCTCTTGTCCTCATTCCTTCCCAGACCCTTCCCCTCTCTGGGCCTCCATTTCCTGATCTGGTAGCATTAGGGAGCTTCCAACATCCCCACCAGAGGACATTCGGGGATGTGTGAGCTGAGTGCCCCTTTCCCCATCTCTGTACCTGGCTCCGCATCCCTAGGCCAGAGTGGGGCCATCTCTCCAGGCAAGAAGAGAGCGCCTAGGCTGACCCTGTCCCTGTAGACTCAGATGAGCAGGATGTTTGGGGAGAGACTGAGAATCAGCTCCCGCAGAGACCCTCCAAGGGAGCTGGAGAGCACAGGGGTGTGGGGTCACGTGGTCTGTGTCCTCCTGTTCTCTCCCCTATCCCTTGGCAGTTTCCACAGTTCCCTGACTGTCAGCCATGCCCTCCCCACTCCCATCACGTTGAGAGCGTCAGTACTTGGCTGTCCACCCTCAAGACAGGAAATCTGCTTAGCTCCTACCATGCACCCTGCTGCACAGCGGCCCCAGTGCCTGCAAGAGACAGCACCCTGTCCACTGCCCAGGGTCATGAGAGGGCCGTGCTGGATTCCAAAGCCATGCTCTTGCCACCAGCACCACCCTGTCCTACCCAGCTCTCCACCGACACCGCCCTGCCCTGCCACCAAGCTCTGCGGCTGGGTTCTCCAGGTCCTCAGCCTCCCCGACTCACTGCTCTTCTCTGCAGCCCAGGAACTGGAACCGCAGAGCTGGTGCTGCCTCTGGAATGACAAGCCCTACCTCTGTGCCCTGTACCAGCAGAGGCGGCCCCGCGTGGGCTGTGCTACATACAGACCCACACGGCCCGGTGAGCGTCAAGACCCAGGCCCAGGCCGAGCCTCTGGGGAGGGGGAGCTTCTGGGCTTCCAGGAGGTGGCGTCTGCATGAGGAGTAGGGGCAGAGCTGTGGCCACAAGGGAAGATGGAGATGACGCCAGTGATGGGCGGACGGCCAGTGGAGGGGCTTTGTACCTGGTGTTGGGGAAGGAGTGAGAATAGTGGGGCACAAAAGTGCCAGGGGACTTGAGGGGAGGAATCTGTGCTCCGTGAACATCTCCCGTGCTAAGTCCACCTGGACAAGTGTCCCCCCTGACTACAGTGAGGAATCTCAGCCCTGTGTCCTCCTGACAGGTGCCCCCCTGACTATAGTGAGAAATCTCAGCCCTGAGTCCACCTGGACAAGTGTCCCCCCTGACTACAGTGAGAAATCTCAGCCCTGTGTCCTCCTGACAGGTGCCCCCCTGACTATAGTGAGAAATCTCAGCCCTGAGTCCACCTGACAGGTGCCCCCCCCACTATACTGAGAAATCTCAGCCCTGAGTCCTCCTGACAGGTGCCCCCCTGACTATAGTGAGAAATCTCAGCCCTGAGTCCACCTGGACAAGTGTCCCCCCAACTACAGTGAGAAATCTCAG
>NW_016823185.1:0-1627 GCF_001698545.2 Rhinopithecus bieti | reverse complement strand
CTGGGGTAGGGGTGGGGTGGTTTGTGCACTGGAAAGGACTTGCGTTGTTTGTATCTCCCATTGGAACAAAAGAAGGGAGCATCCTCACTTTCTTATCAGCTTGTCCAGATGTGGAACACACAGGGAAGAGGGAGGGGTGAGACTTAAAAACTGCAAGCAATAAAACTTTTTAAAAATGGAGTTAGATTTCTTGTTATGTAATACAAGACAATACTTTATGATCTACTTCCACATCAGGTAGAACACACAGAGGCAGGAAAACAGTAGACTTAGCAGCAGCAGAAGATAAGACAGGAATTCTCAAAGGTTGTATGTAGGCAAGAGCCTTACCATTGATAGTTATATAGTTTATGGAAGTGGCTAGAAACAGGTACATTGAAAGTCAACTTAGTTGTTAAGGGGACTGTATTGCCAAATAAAATTCATGCGTAGTGATGTACACCTGGGATTGTTCAACTTTTAAAAAGACACCAGGGCTTTTGAACTCATTTGAGAGAAGTAGGGTGCTAAATCTCTGTAGCTCCTAGAACTCTTCAGTGAACTGTGGTTTTAGAGTATAACAGGCAAGCACTGTTTTCCAAGATGGGATAATCAGGCATAAAAGATGTTGGGCAGGAGAAATCCTTCCAGAGAACAGAGTTAGCAAGCCACAGGACATGAGCCAGTCAGTCTTTTGTATACTTTCTTTTTTTTTTTTTCTGTCCAGCTGCCTCTTTTTTTCCCCATAAGTCATTGGGGTACAGGTAGTATTTGGTAACATGAGTAAGTTCTTTAGTGGTGATCTGTGAGATTTTGGTGCATCCATCACCTAAGCAGTATACACTGCACTCTATTTGTAGTCTTTTATCCCTCACCGCCTTCCTACTCTTCCCCCAAAGTCTCCAAAGTCCATTGTATCATTCTTATGCTTTTGTATCCTTATAGTTTAGCTCTCACATATCAATGAGAATGCATGATGTTTGGTTTTTCATTCCTGAATTACTTCATTTAGAATAACAGTCTCCAATCTTATCCAGGTCACTGCAAATGTTGTTAATTAATTCCTTTTTGTGGCTGAAGAGTATTCCATCATATATATATATCACAGTTTCTTTATCCACTCATTGACTGATGGGCATTTGGGTTGGTTCCCCATTTTTGCAATTGCAAATTGTGCTGCTATAAACATGCATGTACAAGTATCTTTTTTGCATAATAACTTCTTTTCCTCTGGGTAGATACCCAGTAGCGGGATTGCTGGATCAAATGGTAGTTCTACTTTTAGTTCTTTAAGGAATCTCCACACCGTTTTCCACAGTGGCTGTACTAGTCTACATTTCCACCAGCAATGTAGAAGTGTTCCCTGATCACTGCATCCACACCAACATCTACTGTTTTTTGATGTTTTGATTATGGCCATTCTTGCAGGAGTAAGGTGGTATCACATTGTGGTTTTGATTTGCATTTCCCTGGTCATTTGTGATGTTGAGCATTTTTTCATATGTTTGTTGGCCATTTGTCTATCTTGTTTTGAGAATTGTCTATTCATGGCCTTAGCCCACTTTTTGGTGAGATTGTTTTTTTCTTACTGCTTTGTTTGAGTTCATTGTAGATTCTGAATATTAGTCCTTTGTCAGATGTATGGATT
>NW_016823184.1:9206-11766 GCF_001698545.2 Rhinopithecus bieti | reverse complement strand
GGTTGCAATCCTAGTTTCTTACAAAACACTTTAAACCAACAAAGATTAAAAAAGAGAAAAAAAGGTATTACATAATTTTAAGGGGTTCAATTCAACAAGAAGATCTAACTATTCTAAATATATATGCACCCAACACAGGAGCACTCAGATTCATAAAGCAAGTTCTTAGAGACCTTTAAAGAGACAGACTCCAATGTTATAGGGGTGAGAAATTTTAACTCTTCACTGACAATATTAGACAGATCATGGAGACAGAAAATTAACAAAGATATTCAGGACCTGAACTCAGCACTGGATCAAATGGACCTGACAGATATCTAAAGAACTCTCCACCCAAAACAACAGAACATACATTCGTCTCATCACCAAATGGAACATACTCTAAAATTGATGAAACTATCAGAAGTAAAACACTCTTCAGCAAATGCATAAGTACTGAAGTCATAACAAACAGTCCCATGGACCACAGCACAATCAAATTAGAAATCAAGACTAAGCATTTTTTCATATGTTTGTTGGCCATTTGTATTTCTTCTTTTGAGAATTGTCTATTCATATCCTTAGCCCAATTTTGATGAATTGTTGTTATTCTTGCTGCTTTTAGTTCATTGTAGATTCTGGATATTAGTCCTTTGTCAGATGTACAGATTGTGAAGATTTTCTCCCACTCTGTGGGTTGCCTGTTTACTCTGCTGCTGATTGTTCCTTTTGCCATGCAAACACTCTTTAGTCCAATTAAGTCCCAGCTATTTATCTTTGTTTTATTGCATTTGTTTTGGGTCCTTGGTCATGAAATCCTTGCCTAAGCCAATACCTAGAAGGGTTTTCCATTGTTATCTTCAAGCATTTTATAGTTTCAGGTCTTAGATGTAAGTCTTTAATCCATCTTGAGTTGATTTTGTGTAAGGTGAGAGATGAGGATCCAGTTTCATTCTCCCACATATGGTTAGTCAATTATCCCAGCACCATCTGTTGAAAAGGGGATTGCTTCCCCACTTTATTTTTTGTTTGCTTTGTCAAAGATCAGTTGGCTGTAGGTATTTGGGTTTATTTCTGTTTTCTCTATACTGTTCCATTGGTCTATGTGCCTATTTTATACCAGTACCATGCTGCTTTGGTGACTACGGCCTTATAGCTTACTTTGAAATCAGGCAGTGTGATGTCTCCAGATTTGTTCTTTTGCTTAGCCTTGCTTTGGCTGTGTGGGCTCTTTTTTGGTTCCATATGAATTTTAGAATTTTTTTTTTCTAATTCTGTGAATAATGATGGTGGTATTTTGATGGGGATTGTGTTGCATTTGTAGATTGCCAACAAGTATATGAAAAAATGCTCAGCACCACTAATGATCAGGGGAATGCAAATCAAAACCACAATGTGATATCACTTACTCCTGCAAGAATGGCCACAATCAAAAAAATTTTAAAAGTAGATGTTGGTGTGCATGTGGTGATCAGGGAACACTTCTACACTACTGGTAGGAATGTAAACGAGTACAAACGACTATGAAAAACAGTGTGGAGATTCCTTAAACAACTGAAATTAGAACTACTATTTGATCCAGGAATCCCACTACTGGGTATCTACCCAGAGGAAAAGAAGTCATTATACAAAAAAGATACTTGCACACACATGTTTATAGCAGCACAATTCACAATTCCTAAGTAGTGGAACCAACCCAAATGCCCATCAATCAATGAGTGGATAAAGAAACTGTATGTGTGTGTATATACATATATATATATGTATATATATATTCCATCATATATATATATATGATGGAATACTACTCAGCCATAAAAAGGAATGAATTAACGGCATTTGCAGTGACCTGGATGAGACTGGAGACTATTATTATAAGTGAAGTAACCCACGAATTGAGAACCAAACATTGTATGTTCTCACTGATATGTGAGAGCTAAGCTATGAGAATGCAGATGCATAAGAATGATAAAATGGACTTTGGGGACTTGGGGGGAAGGGTGGAGGGGAGAGGAATAAAATACTACAAATAGGGTGCACTGTATACTGTTTGGGTGATGGGTGCACCAAAATCTCACAAATCACGACTAAAGAACTTACTCATGTAACCAAACACCACATGTACCCTAATAAGCTATGGGAAAAAAAAATAATAGTAATGAACAATAAATTTTAAAAAAGAAGTAAAGACTAAGAAATTCACTCAAAATGATACTATTACATGGAAATTGAATAATCTGTTCATGAACGACTTCTGGGTAAATGATGAATTTAAGGCAGAAATCAAGAAATTATTTGAAACTATTGAGAACAGATAAAACAAGAGGATTCAGCTAAAGCAATATTAAGAGGGAAATTTACAGCACTAAATGGTCACATCAAAAAGAAAGAAAGATTTCAAGTTAACAAGCTCACGTCACAACTAAAAGAACTAGAGAACCAAGGGCAAACAAATTCCAAAGCTACCAGAAGATAAGAAATAACCAAAATTGGAGCTGAACTGAAGGAGATAGAGACATGAAAGATCATTCAAAAGATAAATGAACTCAAGAGTGGGTTTGTTTTTTTTTTTTTTTTTTTT
>NW_016823184.1:0-6401 GCF_001698545.2 Rhinopithecus bieti | reverse complement strand
GCCTGCCCATGCAACCCTCAACTTAAAATAAAAGTTAAAAAATGCATTATAACCAAAAGAATACCCTAAACTCTGTATTACTTATTTTTTATTTTATAATAAGGCAAAATTGCTATAATATTTGACACCTTACCTACCCCAGAATATCCTGGTATTTAGTAAAAAGTAAAAATTAATAAATAAATAAATTCCATTTCTGGTTCAAAAAAAACCAAGCACGTTTATGCATTAACAAGGCTGGCTTTCTTGATAACCTAAGCAATTTCTCAAGGTAGACAAATGAGAGATAAAACATTTATGAAGAGTAGTAATAACCAGCGTTTTCTATTTTATGCAGACGTACAAGAGTGTGTGTTCTGGCTTAATTACTTAAGGGCTCTGTGTCCTTAGGCAAGTTACTTTATTTCTCTGAACCCCAGTTTTCTAAAAAATAGTGTATATTATAATTCTCTGGTGTGTTGTAAAGATAAAATGAGATAAAGATGTAAAGCAACAGGTGACTGGCACATAAAACTACTAGTTTCATTTCTACTTCCCCTTATTCTTTTACCTTTACCTAATATTTCCTCTAAGACATGTATTATAAGACACATACACATAACAAAACACATTACTATCCTTCTTATTTGAAGATGGTTGAGCTGTCAGAAGCTTGAATTTTCAAATCAAACAGATCTACTGTCTAACTCTAGCTTCTCCACTTAGTAACTCTGAGTCAGTTCTTTAACTTTTGAACCTGCAGTTTCCTCATCTATAAATAGATAACAGAACCTACCTCTTAAAGTTGTTGTTAAATGGGACAAGCAAGTAAAAGACATTGACTGTTCTAATAGCTGGAAATATACAATAAATATTAGCTCTTTTGTACCTACTGCTGATATTCATAACATAATTATTATTACAATTCATTAGTATTATTCCAGATCAGTGTTTCCTAACTTCAGGCTGAGGATAAATGAACATTATTTTTTCAAATTTTATTTTAGATTTAGGAGGTACATGTGCATGTTTGTTACCTGGGTATGTTACCTGAGTATATTGCCTGATGCTGAGGTTTAGGGTACGAATGATCACGTCACTCACGTATTGAGCATAGTACCCAAAAGTTAGTTTTTCAATCCTTGCCACATTCCTCTTTCTGCCCTCTAGCAGTCCCCAGTATCTATTGTTGCCATCTTTATGTTCCTAAATACCAGATGTTTAGCTCCTACTCAGAAGTGAGAACATACAGTACTTGTTTTTCTGTTTCTATGTTAATTTGTTTATGATAATGACCTCTAGCCCCATCCATGTTGTTACAAAGGACATAATAATTTCATTATTTTTTATGGCTATGCAGTAATCCATGGTATATATGTATCACATTTTCTCTATCTAGCCCACCATTGATCAACACCGAGGTTGATTCTGTGTCTTTTCTATTATGAATAGCACTGTGATGAACAGAAGAGTGCATACTTCTTTTTGGTAGAACTGTTTGTTTTCTTTTGGATGTATACCCAGTAATAGGATTTCTGGGTCTAATGGTAGTTCTGTCTCGCGTTCTTGGAGAAATTGCCAAACTGCTTTCCGCAATGGATGAATTAATTTACATTCCCACCAATAGTGTATAAACAGTCCCTTTTATTCACAGCCTGGTGAGCATCTGTTGCTTTTTGACATTTTAATAATTGCCATTCTGACTGGTATGAGACAGTATCTTATTGTGGTTTTGATTTATGTTTCTTTAATGAGCAGTGACATAGAGCATATTTTTCATGTTTCTTGGCCACTTGTTTATTTTCTTTTCAGAAGTGTCTGTTCCTGTCTTTTGCCCAATTTTTAATGGGGTTATTTGTTTTATGCTTGTTGAATTAAATTCTTTATAGATTCTGGCTATTAGGCATTTGTTGGATGCATAGTTTGCAAATATTTTCTCCAATTCTGTAAGTTGTCTGTTTACTCTTTCGATAGTTTCTTTTGTTGTGCAAAAGTCCTTTATTTAATTAGGTGCCACTTGCCAATTTTTGCTTTTGTTGCAATTGCTTTTGAGGACTTAGTAATAAATTAGTTTCCAAGGCCAAAATCCAGAATGATGTTTCCTAGGTTTTTTTCCAGGGTTCTGATAGTTTGAGGTTTACATTTAATATTTAATCCATCTTGAGTTCATTTTTGTATATGTTGAAAGGTAGAGGTCCAGCTTCATCCTTCTGCATATGGCTAGCCATTTATTAAATAAGGAGTCCTTTCCCCATTGCTTATTTTTGTTCACTTTGTTGAAGTGTCAGATGGATTAAACAACATTTTATGTGTTTCTTTTTATCGGGTTTCTTGGAGACTTCCTACTCCCCCACTCATTGCTAGGGTACAAAATAGGGAATGTAACTAGATAGCAAAATAAATATTGTTTTGAATGATGGAATTGTGTGAAAATGTGAGTAACTAATGAAGAACAATCCCTCCATTACCTGGAGAAGTCCTTCCTTCTAAGCCTGAATTACATGAGGCAGACCACATAGAAGACTCTTTTGTAGCCCCTTCTCCCTTCCAGAAAAACATGTGTCAACTCTGATTAATCTAAGAACAAAATGGAGTGCTAGGTTTGGAGACTGCCCATCAGGAATACCACCAAAAATCATGCTGCACAACTGATACCATGAAGATACCACTGCTGCTATCACTGAGCACAGATACCACAGCTTGCTGCTGATATCAACAATTTGGGGATGGGCACGGTGGCTTATGCCTGTAATCCCCCTACACTTTGGGAAGCTGAGGCAGGCAGATCACATGAGGCCAGGAGTTTGAGACCAGCCTGGGCAACATGACAAAACCCCATCTCTACTAAAAATACAAAAATTAGTCAGATGTGGTGGTGCACGCCTGTAATCCCAACTACTCTGTAGGCTGAGGGAGGAGAACTGCTTGAACCTGGGAGGCAGAGGTTGCAGTGAGGCAAGTTCACAGCACTGCACTTCAGCCTGGGTGACAAAGTGAGACTCTGTGAAAAAAAAAAATTGGTAACTGGACACTACCAATTAAACAATTGCCTCAGGAATTAGTTTGGATGATGGGGAGCTAAAAACAATAATTGCTGTTCCCATACTGGAGTCCCATCTGGTCATTTTGAATGTTTATGCCTAATTCTTATGTCAGTTTTGTCTCATATCACTTCTCCTTTGACAATATTGCCCATCACCACCCAATCTCCATGGGCTGGGAATGTAACTGAAAAATCCCTTCACTTCTTGATTCACATCTTACTCTTTTTTGTCTCTCTACCTTCTCTACTGCTTTTCCATGTTTAAATCACTGAGGCAAAGGTAAATAAATGCATTTTCTTGGGAAAGTGGCTGCAATGAGCTTGTCCATTAAACAACCCTATTATTTTTCTCTCTATTTAATGAAGATGGATAAATACTATACCGTATCTTAACAACTTTATTAGCTATGTGAATTATAGCCCTTTCACTAGAAGTCAAGCTAATTATGTTAAAATTTAAAAAAAAAAGAGGAGCAATGGGTTTAAGGGAACCTTGGTAGGAACTAGAGGCAACACCCAACACTGGCATAAGTAATCCATGGTACATAATCACAAAGCACCAACCAAAGCAACACATTTCACAGGTGGAGGGAGTAGGATGTGCTAGGCTGCTCTGAACTGGAGTGTGAAATAGATATTGGTCTCCTGGTACTGCTGAATATGCACAAGGGAAAATGCAACTCAGAGACAACACTAAGCAAGCCTTTCAATTTGTCATTTAGTACTTCAGCAGTAGAAATATAGTATAACTGCTGGATTGTAGTGAGTCCATGCCCCTATAACTTACAGAGTTTGGCCTTCATAACTAAAAATATTTAAAACCCTCCAGAAAACCCCAGAATTTCATATACTCCTGGTGCATCATTCTGGACTAGAAAATCCTCAACTGTGCACTGGTTTTCAAGCGTATATATTGACACTCTTATTAAGTAATGAGTTAGAGAGTAAGAGGGATGATTTGATTATGTCCAAAAGTAGAATTAACATCCTTCAGCAAATCCCAGTACAGCCTCGTGCCACATAATAACATTTCAGTTAATAATGGACCACATATATGTAGGTGATCCCATAAGATTATAATGGGGTTGAAAAACTCCTATTACCTACTAACATTGTAGCCATTGTAACATGGTACTGCAAGGTAATGCTCATGTTATACAACTCATGTTTGTGGTAATGCTGGTAAAAACAAACCTACTGTGCTGCAAGTCATATAAAAGTATAGCACATACAATTATGTACAGTACATAGTACTTAATGATGATAAACAACTATGTTACTGGTTTATGAGTTTGCTATACTATACTTTTTACCATTATATTAGAGTGTACCTGTTCTACTTACAAAAGAAAATTAACTGTAAAACAGCTTCAGATAGGACCTTCAGGAATTATTCCAGAAGAAGACATTATTATCATAGGACATGAAAACTCCATGCCCTGAAGACCTTCTAATGGGATAAGGTGTAGAGGTGAAAGACAGTAATATTGATGATCCTGACCCTGTGTAGGCCTAGGCTAATATATGTGTCTTTGTGTCTTAGTTTTTAACAACAACAAAAAAAAGTTAAAAAAGTGAAAAGAAATTAAGAATTAAAATAGAAGAATGCTTAAAATAAGGATATAAAGATTTTGTACAGCTGTACAATGTGTTTGCGTTTTAAGCTAAGTGTTGTTACAAAAGCCAACAAATTTTAAAAAATTAAAATGTGTAAAACAAAACATTACAGTAGGCTAAGGTTAATTTATTATTGAAGAAAGACTCATAAATTGAGTGTAGCATAGGTATACAGCATTTCTAAAGTCTACAGTAGTGTAAAGTAATGTCCTAGGCCTTGCTATTCACTCAGCACTCACTCACTGACCCACCTGGAACAATTTCCAGTCCTGCAAGCTTCATTCATGAAAAGTGTCCTACAAAGGTGTATCATTCTTTATTTTTTATACCGTAGTTTTACCGTACCTTTTCTAGGTTTAGATATGCTTAGACATGCAAATATTGACCATTATGTTACAACTGCCTACAGTACTCAGTACAGTAATATGCCATAAAGGTTTGTAGCATAGGAGCAATAGCCTATATACCATATAGCCTAGGAGTTTAGTGGGCTATACCATCCAGATTTGGGTAAGTACATTCTGTGAGGTTCTCACAATGATGAAATGGCCTAACAATGCATTTCTCAGTCCCTGTAGTTAAGCGACTGTACTTTAAGGAACTGCTGAACAAAAGGGACACCAGGCTGCATGTTGAGGGCTTTTTAATGATGTTAAAGGAAATGAAGAGGCTGTGAGCTGCTGTTGGGGGAAGAAGGATATAAAGTTTTATTTAGGAGGCACATAATTTGAAGTCATGCCATTTGATTTGATTATATTTCTGCCATTTTGGCCTTTACTGAGGGAAAAAAAGTGGCATTTTCTACTATTTCTTGTTGCTTGGTTCTTTTACATAATCTCTTTCGCTAAGAGTCCTCTAGAAAGTAATAAAGATTGTAGCACCTAAAATGTTTCTGCTCATTTATTACATAGCAATAAAATAATAAACCATTTTTAAAGCCAACAAGCTACAAGAGAAAAAAATGCATCATTGAGCAAGATCATCAGAATATCACAAAGAAAGCTTGGCTTTCTCAGGTGATAGTCATTTGTTTCTCTTTTAAAATTAATAGCCAAACAGTTTAGAAACTTCATCTTCCCTACATTCACAGGGTAACATTGGATATTATACTGCAGTGTTAAAAAGAGTGTTTACCAGATAGTCTAAGACACTAGCAGAAGGGGAGATAAGTTTTGATCAGTTATAAGAGAAATAGAGGCTTTTTTTGTTAACTGCAGCCTCTTTTACCCCTCATATTCCTCTAAATATTAATTATCTTTTCCACATCTTTTCATTTCCATTGCCACGATCTTGGTCTACATTTTTATTCCAACAATCCCCCCATATTCAGTAGTTCTTCATTACTAATTTAACGAAGTTCACATTCCTTAGTCAAACCTTTCCATGATTTCATTTTGACTATCTGTCTATTCCGTCTCCCAGAGGATGTTACTTTTAATTAATTCAAACTAAAATAATTATTTATTCCAATAATAATACATTTTATTCTATAGAAATTTAGGAGGAAGTTCTAAATCTACTCTCATTGAAGCCTTTCCTAATGTAATCACTACTCTTTCTTCATTCTAATAGCATTCCATTTGTACCACTTTTATAGGAGTTAGCACATTCTGACTTGAATTAGAGTTACTCATTTACTGAAAAGTATGATTTAAACATGGCTGGTGATAAATAAATATTTATTAGATTAATAAAGAGTGAATGTACTTTCAAAGGCCTACTTTTAGACTAGGTCAATGGAAGAGACAGTCTCTTTCTTTAA
>NW_016823183.1:0-555 GCF_001698545.2 Rhinopithecus bieti | reverse complement strand
TCGGCCCGGGCTCGGCGCCCAGCGCAGCCCGGGGAGGGAAGGCGCGTCCCACCCCGGGGCCTGGAGCCCAAACAGGTGAAAGTACGCGCCGGGCACGCTCGCCGCTACCCGCGAGCCCGGCCGGGCCGCCCGCGCGCCCCGCTCTCTCTCCTCCCGCGCTGGGCTCAGCGCCCCTCCGGAGCTCAGGGGGCTGGGCTGCGTCTCTGCTGGCGTGGGGCGAGGGTCTGACACACGGGCCAGGCCCGGAGCCCAGAGAACTGCCGTGGCCCCCTCCCGTCCCCACGTCCCCGCGGGGACGCACTGGAGGCAGCCCCTTCGTGCTGTCTTGGCCCCCGGCTGCCGCCCCCGCCCACGGGATACTCACCCGAGCTTCACGTACAGGACGCCAAAGCAGAGAAACACGTAGAAAATCCACTTGCGAAAGTTTCTGTGCATGATCCAGGGAGGGGGGCTGCGCCATAGACAGCGGCGGCCGGAGGGGACGCGCGGGCCCGGCAGGGCCGGGCAGGGGCCAGGGGGCTGCGGGCAGAGCGCGCTCAGCCGGCGCTGCGGCTC
>NW_016823182.1:6807-7927 GCF_001698545.2 Rhinopithecus bieti | reverse complement strand
CATTTATAAATAAAGGACTGACAGAATATAAAAGAAAGTTTGTATTTTAAAGACAATCAAAATAAAGCACCCTCTCTTCTCACTGAACTAAGTTTTAAAGCAAAATAAGCTATTATCTGGTAATTACCAAAAAAGCAGCAGAAAAATAATAAATCTTGGAATCCGGAAGGTTTCTGAAGCATTTGATTAATTCAAATTCTTTTAGAAAGAGTAAGATAATAGTCCATGAATTTACATGAGTATTACTCTCTTATATGTCATCAGTAGACAAGATGAGAGCCATTTGGATATATATATATCTGAATAGGGATAGGTGAAGAGAATATCTGATCTTCACAAAAATAAGAATATAAACCCATTCATGTGACTGTGACTCTAATATGTATTTAAAATCTAATTTAAATTATAATTTTAGAGAGTTTGATAGATAAGCGTGAGTTATCACTTATTAATTTTAGGAAACAGAACTACAATAGACTTTCTCATTGATCCTGAACTTGTATGTCATTTTAGAGCCATTATGAAAGCTACATAGTTAAAATATCTGAAGAATAACTAATACCATATGTTGATAGCTAATAACCACACATTTTAAAATTCTGTAAGTTTTCTAAGCAATAATATAAAACACAAATAAAAGAAAAGTGTGACATAAGAATAACTTTCAAAAGGAGAAATTGTAAAACTAGTTAGTTTTAACAAATGTTTTCAAAGGGGTGCTTATATCTGTTTTATTGCTTTTATAATAATGTTTATATATGTGTTTATATAAGTTTTATTGGTTTAACCAAGGCCCAATTAAACAATTGTATTTTAAAAGGAAAGATTTCAAATTATTCTAGATGTCTCTATGTAAATAATCTGAGGACCATTAGAAGAAAATTATGTATTTAATCTATTTTAGTCATCTTTACACAAAAGGAACTTATATGATTGAAATTACCATTTAAAATAATTGCTTGCAGGTTGTTTATTTTAGAATCAAAAACAGGAAACCTGATCTTTTGGAGAACATTAACTATGTTAAGTAGCCCAATATCTCTCCATCTCCAAAATGGGAATTAGTTAATGATGCTGTTTCCACAAACATCCTTTCTAGTAATGAATCAACCATTTCAAT
>NW_016823182.1:0-2056 GCF_001698545.2 Rhinopithecus bieti | reverse complement strand
CTATTATGAGATTCTTCAATTTTTTATTTTAAGCCATGTTTCTGTTCTAGTACTAGAAAGGAACATTTTGTGGTCAAATGGGGAAAGAGTAAAGTAAAATTTATAATCACATATTATATTATACTTTAATTTGTCTTTACTTATGAGATTAATAAATCAATCTTTAATATGAAAAAAATTAATTTATTGACTGTCATGAAGTTTATATTCTCAAATGTTAAATCTCTGGTGAGGGAAGAGAGAGCCCCTCTCATATTTTTTTATATTGTTTTATACTCAGTACCTGTTGTAAGAAAAAACAAGAAATTGAAACCAAAGACAGGTAGCCCGGCGCCAGGCCCAAAACCGGGCCTGAGCCTGCCTGGCCTAAACGTAGTAGTCAAAAATCAACTCATGACTTAGAAACTGATGTTATCCATAGATTCCCGGCATTGTATAAAAGAATATTGTGAAACTCCCTGCTCTGTTCTGTTTCACTCTGACCGCCAGTACATGCAGCCCCTGTCATGTACCCCATGCTTGCTCAAATCAATCACGACCTTTTCATGTGAAATCTTTAGTGTTGTGAGCCCTTAAAAGGGACAGAAATTTTGCATTCGGGGAGCTCGGATTTTAAGGCGGTAGCTTGCCGATGCTTCCAGCTGAATAAAGCCCTTCCTTCTACAACTCGATGTCTGAGAGTTTTTGTCTGAGGCTGGTCCTGCTACATTTCTTGGTTCCCTGACCCAGAAGCAAGGCATCCCTTAGAGGTGGCTTAGGCCTGCCCTGTGGAGCATCCCTGCGGGGTACTCCGGCCAGCCCGAGTGATGCGATCCAAAGAGCACTCTCAGGGAGGCAATTGCCCTGGTGGAATGCCTCGCCAGAGCAGCATGTAGCAGGTCCCCGCTGAGGATTAACACAGTGGCTGAACACCGGGAAGGAACTGGCACTTGGCACTTGGAGTCCGAACATCTGAAATTCGGTAAGACTAGTCTTTCGAACTTGCCCACTCCATCTGAGTAGAAACAAGGCCTGATCACCCACAGCATGCCTTTATTGGCACTTTGGTGTTGGTTTTGGTTTTGACTTGGTTTAAATTGCTAGATAGGACTGGTCTTGGGAACTTGCCTACTCCATTTGAGTTGAAGCCTGACCTGATCATCCACGGCATGCCTGTACTGGCACTTTGGTTTTTGCTTATAACTTGACTTAGATTGCTTGATACTTTGGTTTTGGTTTTCACCTGGCTTGGATTTCTGGATAATCTGATTTTGGTTTTGGTTTTGGTTTGGTGTAAACTGCAGAAGTGTGTGTGTGCTCTTTTAACCTGTTTTTTGTTTTGTGGTGTGCGTGTGGTGTGAGCGTGGTGTTTTGTCTTGAAGAAGCATGGGTCAGGTACAAATAAGCCCACCCCACTAGGAACTATGTTAAAAAATTTAAAGAAAGGGAAAAAAGGGGGGAGGCAGAATTTATATAAAGAATGTTATATGGTAAATTCTTGTCCTGAAATAAATTAACTGGTTTAAAAAGAAAAAAATGTTTGTAATAAGTCAGAAAGTTGAGACATGTTGAAAAATTGTCTGTGAAAGTCATAAAAGAAAACAAGTTATAAAAAAAATTTATGCAAAAAATGTATAATTTAAAAGTATACAGCCTCCTGAGTTTTATTGAAGAAACAGTTTATGTGCAAGGTGTGTAAGAAAAGTAAAATATGCCTTTGGTAAAAAGATTATAGGGAGGCATAAGAATGTGGATTTTTACCTACATTAAAAGGTTAAAAAAATTATTATTTTGAAAGTTTAAGCAAGTTTTAAAACGTTAATTGTAAAGAAAATTCAATGTGTAAATGTATTAGTTAAAGTTAAAAGATATCATACAGTTTTCCGTGAACTGGACATTAAAGTAAAATGAAACATGTTTTCTTAAACCATCAACCTGCTCTTTAACAAAAATTATAAAAGGTTAAAAAGAGTCTATAAAATCTTATGGTCAAATATGAAAAATTGGATAAATATGTCTACAAGGTTTTATTAAAATTCAGTTTAACATTAATAACACACTAATATAAAGGTAAAAT
>NW_016823181.1:0-3073 GCF_001698545.2 Rhinopithecus bieti | reverse complement strand
TTTTGAGACGGAGTCTCCCTCTGTCACCCAGGCTGGAATGCAGTGGCATGATCTCCGTTCACTGCAAGCTCCGCCTCCCAGGTTCACGCCTTTCTCCTGCCTCAGCCTCCCAAGTAGCTGGGACTACAGGCGCCTGCCACCACGCCTGGCTAATTTTTTTGTATTTTTAATAGAGATGAGATTTCAACGTGTTAGCCAGCAAAGATTTCTTAATACCCCACAAGCACAAGCAACCAAAGCAAAAATGGACAAATGGGATCACATCAAGTTAAAAAAAGCTTCTTCACAGCAAAGGAAACAATAAACAATCAGCAATGTGAACAGATAACCCACAGAATGGAAGAAAGTATTAGCAAACTACCTGTCTGATAAGGGATTAATAGCCAGAGAATATAAGGAGCTCAAACTACTCTATGGGGGGGGGGGGAACTAATAATCTGATTTAAAAATTGGCAAAAGATCTGAATAGACACTTCTGAAAAGAAGACATTCAAATGGAAAATAGGTCTATGAAAACAAGTATTTCTCTGATCATCAGAGAAAAGCAAATCAAACCTACAATGATATCACCTCACTCCAGTTAAAATGACTTTTATCTCAAAGGAAATAACAAATGCTGACAAGGATGCAGAGGAAAAGGAAGCCTTGTACACTTTGTGGGGCTCGAGATTTCAGTGGAGAAAGTAGCTGCAGATGGGGTATAAATAGCAAGAGAACTAGAATTAGAAGTGGTGCCTGAAGGTGAAACTAAATTGCTGCAATATTACGATGAATCTTGAATGGATGCTTCTCATGAATAAGCAAGGAAAGTGGTTTCTTGAGTTGGAAACTACTGAAAATGCTATGAACATTGTTAAAATGACAGCAATGGATTTAGAATATTCCATAAACTTAGTTGATAAAGCAGCAGCAGGGTTTCAAAGGATTGACTCCAATTTTGAAAGAAGTTCTACTGTGAATAAAATGCTATCAAACAGCATCATATACTACAGAGAAATCTTTTGTGAAAAGAAAGCTCAATCAATGCTGCAAACTTCATTGTTGTCTTATTGTAAGAAATTGCCACAGCCCAAACTTCAGCACTTCAGCAACTACCACCTGTCAGTTAGCAGCCATCAACACAGAGACAACACCCTCCATCAGCCAAAAGGTTATAGTTCCCTGAAAGCTCAGATAACTGTTGGCATTTTCTAGCAATATTTTAAAATTAAAGTAAAAACATTCTTTAGACATAATGCTATTACACATTTAATAGACTATAGTGTAAACATAACTTTTACATATACTTAGAAACCAAAAAACTTGTATGATTTGCTTTATTTCAATATTTGCTTTATTGTGGTGGTCTCAAACTGAACCCACAATATCTCTGAGGTATGCCTGTACTTAGAACCCGAATTTTATATAACAATAATGTACTATTTGTAAAATATTCTCATTTTCTATAAAACCACATATTTGCTTACAGTTATAAAAAGAAAACAAGCTGGCATGCACATGGAAAAAGCTACACAAGAAATGTCCTCTGAAATTTACAATTTTAAATTTTATAAAAATAGATGAAAGACTTATGCTTTGGTAGGCCAAAGCTCCCACTGTAACAATTTTTTTAATGGCATAAATTACCAAAATCATGTTTGAATACACTGGTGATCTATACAAACAACATGGACTCAATGAATTAAAATTCAAGAAACAGACCTTCATAGGGGAGCCGATCACTGACTGAAGTCTTGCACCTTTGGCCTCCCAGTCAGAGACTGTCCACATGGATGATGCTACCAGCATTTTAATAACTCATCCTACCATTCTTTTGCTATATTTAGAGTTTAACATTTATGGAACAAAATACAGAACTACATGTATTAAACAAAACAGAAAACTTACTGATATGATTTTCTAGTCCTGCTTCTAATTTCTTCAGCCACAATACAAGGTTTTCTTCAATTATAGCCTGGTCTGAAGGAAATGCAAATACTTGGCCACCTGAATGCAGATTCACCAAAACAAGAAGAGGAAGGGGAGGCAGAGGATCAAAATATGCCCGCAAGATTCCTGTCCCCACTGGAGTATTCTTTCTGCAAAAAGAAACAATTGAACATATTAATATTTCTTTCTACAACAAAATAATGAAAATAGTAATTTGTAGAACATTAAGTTCTACATGATACTACTTTTAAGTAGTATCATGCCAGTAAGTTCACTTTATGAAAAGATGTACTAAAAACCAAGAGGTCTACGACTATGTTATTAGTAATTGGATTCTTTAAAAGTTTCTTTTTAACATGGGGCACTTTGTTTGACTTAGGAGAAAAGCGGCAGCCAATGACAATTTTAATGAAAAGCAGGCATAGCCCAAAGGCTTGTCAATTTAGGCTTGACACAACCAATATTTTCCTTCCAACATTTGGCCAAGTATCTGATCATATATCAGCTCAAAAATCAAATGATTACATAACTAGAAGATAACAAGATACTTATTTTTATAAATACTTCTTTTCCATAAAATTGTGCCTTTTCTCAGGAAAAAAAGAAGACATTAATTTCAAATTAAAGAAGTAGAAATAATTATGTTCATACAAGGAAACTCTAAATTAAAGATACTTAGTTTTCCTAATGTAACACATTCCACATTTTATAACATAATATTTTACTCTGAGATACCCATAATGATAATTGCCTGGGAAAATGTTGCCTCAAGCAGTAGAATACACTGTGAAACTCTTCACAGCAAAAATGTACACTGCCCCATTTCTGTTATTTTTCAAATGAGTCTAAAGAATAAAATACGGGCCGGGCGCGGTGGCTCAAGCCTGTAATCCCAGCACTTTGGGAGGCCGAGACGGGCGGATCACGAGGTCAGGAGATCGAGACCATCCTGGCTAACATGGTGAAACCCCGTCTCTACTAAAAATACAAAAAACTAGCCGAGCGAGGTGGCGGGCGCCTGTAGTCCCAGCTACTCGGGAGGCTGAGGCAGGAGAATGGCGTGAACCCGGGAGGCAGAGCTTGCAGTGAGCCGAGATTGCGCCCCTGCTCTCCAGTCTGGGCGTCACAGCGAGACTCCGCCTAA
>NW_016823180.1:5874-8813 GCF_001698545.2 Rhinopithecus bieti | reverse complement strand
TATATAATATATATATACCAAACATTTTGGTATTTTAAATAAATATTGCATAGCTTATATGTAAATACTATGCCATGTTATAACACAGACTTGGGCATCTGTGGATTTTGGTATTTTATAAAATATATTTTATTTTAAATGTATTTTGGTATTTTACAAAATACATTATAAAATGTATTTTATACATTCTTCTATCTATATGGTCCATTCAATCCCATTCCCATCCACTTTATTGCTGGCTAGTTCCCACTGGTCTTTTTCATGAGTTTAATTACATGATATTCTAATCCTATACTTTAAATTTTCTATGTATCATATGTAAAATGCAGCCTATACATTTAAATATTCATTCTCAGCCTATTTAATATTACAAAACACAAGCAATTCATCCAATATGCTTAGGTAAAATGATCAACTCCACAATTGTCTTATTTTAGTAATGAGTAAGTCTGTAATTAAATGAAATTAACAGCTCTTCACTGACATCTATTTATTACCCATTTATCATATTCCAGACACTAAGGGGTTACAAAAATGAACAAGAAAAGTTCCTGACCTCAATCTAATGGGACAGGGTGACAAAAATACTAATGTAATGCTATAAAGATATATTTATGTGTGTATATATATATTTATATAATTTCTATGAGAACAAAGAGGAATAAATAATTCACTTAAGTAGTTACAAAAGAATTAGAACAAACTCTAAATAAAATGTTTTCTCTCTAAGATGAAATTTTTTACTTAAGAGTTAGATTAGGGCCGGGCGCGGTGGCTCAAGCCTGTAATCCCAGCACTTTGGGAGGCCGAGACGGGCGGATCACGAGGTCAGGAGATCGAGACCATCCTGGCTAACATGGTGAAACGCCGTCTCTACTGAAAATACAAAAGCTAGCCGGGCGATGTGACGGGCGCCTGTAGTCCCAGCTACTCGGGAGGCTGAGGCAGGAGAATGGCGTAAACCCGGGAGGCGGAGTTTGCAGTGAGCTGAGATCCGGCCACTGCACTCCAGCCCGGGCGATAGAGCAAGACTCCGTCTCAAAAAAACAAAAACAAAAACAAACAAACAAAAAAAGAGTTAGATTAGGATAAAACTCAATCACTATCAAGATAAATTCCTGTTTCTAAACAAGTGACAAGTTGTATTTCTCTGTTGCAAAGCCTCACAGTATAACAGGATGTGGGCATACCTAAATTTTAAGTAAAAATTCTAAGTAGTCAAAAAGGCAAACACTAGAATATTCAGGAAAATCCAGCAATATATGCTCATGAATACAATATAGGTTTGTTGAGTCTAACCATCCCATTTCACAGACGTTCTCTGACCTCTGATTAACAAGAAATGGTTCCTCCTCTGAACTGCTAAAAGAGAGAGAAATGAACTTTAATCTTACTTAATATGTCTCAGTGTGTTGAGGCTCCTTCCTTCCTTCCCTTCTCTCTTCCTCCCTCCCTCCCTCCTTCCTTTTCTTTCTTTCTCCCTCCCTTCCTCCCTTCCTTCCTTACTTCCTTGTTAAGAGAGTGTCTTTCTGTGTCACCTAGGCTGGAATGCAATGGTATATGATCATAGCTCAATGCAGCTTCGAACTCCTGGGCTTAAATGATCCTCTCATCTCAGCCTCTCAAGTAGCTAAGACTATAGGCACATGCCACCATGCCTGGCTAATTTTTAATTTTTTTTTTTTTTTTTTTGTAGAGACAGAGTCTCCTATCTCTTGACAAGGCTAGTCTTCAACTCCTGGCCTCAAGGGATCCTCCTACCTTGGCCTTCCAAAGTGTTGGGACTACAGGTGTAAACCATCCTGTCTGGCCATGGGCTCTCTTTTTTTATGGCAGCTTGGCCTATTCCTTAACTAATAAGGCAGAAATGGCAATGAATGTATACTACTTTCTGAAAGATATGATACATGAAACTTAAAAATTAATTTCCAAAATTCACATTTAATATGCTGTAAGGTCTCTTCTTTACTCAACTGCAAAGTAAAATATAAGCTCATATAGATGCATAAAAGCAACCTTTGTTATGAGTGTGTCATAACCACTTTAAAACAGCAACCCCTTGAATGTTCACCTTAGATTGTTTTCTAGAATCCTCATCACTATGGTAGCCATATGCCTCAGTCTGCTCATCCTAGTTAACACTTGTTGCACAGTGAAATGATCACTAGCATTCCTTTTATTCCATTATTATCCTGGTTTGAATAGCAAATTATAAGTTCACCCTACCTATCATCTACTTTCTGTTGCCCTTAAAAAAAAAAAAACCTCAATAATTTGTCTTTTCATTCTGGAGGTCAGTTTCTATCATTTATCATCTTTAATACCTTTAGGAAAAAAAGGTATCCAGTTTTAACTACTCAGTCTCTGAGAGTAATTCGTTAAAAATACTCTTCCATTTTACTATTAGTATGCCTCTTCCCCCCCCCCCTTACCCCATATTTGCTGTGAAAGAACACTCTTGCCTTCTTTAGCCCAGAAATTTTTTAAAAGGAGATCATAGAGGCATCTAGGACAGGTAGGAAAAATGGACAAATTCTATATTAATTTTCCATGGTGAATACTTTTTGAGACTATCTCAAGGTAAAAGTAGAGAATTCAATTTAAGTCTATAAAATAATAAACTGTCCAGGCACAGTGGCTCACACCTGTAATATGAACACTTTGGGAAGCCAAGGTGGGTAGATCACTTGAGGTCAGGAATTCAAGACCAGCTTGGCCACCATGGTGAAAACCTGACTCTACTAAAAATACAAAAATTAGCTGGGCATGGTGGCAGGTGCCTGTAGTCCCAGCTACCCAGGAGGCTGAAGCAGGAAAATTGCCTGAACACAGGAAATAGAGGCTGCAGTGAGCCAAGATGGTGCCACTGCATTCCAGCCAGGGCAAAGAACAAAATTCTGTCTCAACTTAAAAAAATATATATATATTAAAAATATATT
>NW_016823180.1:0-2609 GCF_001698545.2 Rhinopithecus bieti | reverse complement strand
GGCCTCCCAAAGTGCTGGGATTACAGGCTTGAGCCACCGCGCCCGGCCAACCATTTGAACTTAACTTGACAAAAACAAGCAATGAGGAAAGGACTTCCTATTTAATAAACGGTGCTGGAAGAACTGGCTAGGCATATGCAGAAAACTGAAATTGGACCCCTTCCTTACACCACATGCAAAAATTAACTCAAGATAGATTAAAGACTTAAATGTAAAACCCAAAACTATAAAACCCTAGAAGAAAATCTAGGCAATACCATTCAGGACATAGGCATGGGCAAAAATTTCATGACAAAAACACCAAAAGCAAGTGCAACACAAGCGAAAACTGACAAATGGGATCTAACTAAACTAAAGTGCTTCTGTGCACCAAAATAAACTATAATCAGAGTGAACAGACAACCCATAAAATGGGAGAACATTTTTGCAATCTATCCATCTGAT
The DNA here is from genome assembly GCF_001698545.2 of Rhinopithecus bieti. NCBI lineage: Eukaryota > Metazoa > Chordata > Mammalia > Primates > Cercopithecidae > Rhinopithecus > Rhinopithecus bieti. The sequence goes on along the minus strand of NW_016823180.1, from coordinate 2,165 downwards.
AAAGGTTAATATCCAGAGTCTACAAGAAACTTAAACAAATTTAAAAGAAAAAAAACAAACAATCCCATTTAAAAAGTGGGCAAAGGACATAAACAGACAATTCTCAAAAGATGACATACATGTGGCCAATAAACATATGAAAAAAAAAAAATCACTCATTGTTAAAGAAATGCAAATCAAAACCACAATGAGAAACCATCTCATGTCAGTCAGAATGCTATTATTAAAAAGTCAAAAAACAGATGCTGGTGAAGTTGTGAAGAAAAAGGAACATTTTTACACGTTGGTGGGAGTGAAAATTAGTTCAACCATTGTGGAAGACAGTGTGGCAATTCCTCAAAGACCTAGAGGCAGAAATAAAATTTAACCCAGCAATCCCATTACTAGGTATATACCCAGAGGAATATAAGTCATTCTATTATAAAGATACAAGCACGTATGTTGACTGCAGTACTATTCATAGTAGTGAAGACATGGAATCCATCTAAATACCCATCATTGATAGACAGGATAAAGAAAATGTGGTACATACCTACCATGGAATACTATGCAGTCATAAAAAGGAATGAGATCATGTCTTTTGCAGGGACATGGATGGAGTTGGAAGCCATTATTTTCAGCAAAGTCACGCAGGAACAGAAAACAAAAGACTGCATGTTCTCACTTATAAGTGGGAGCCGAGTGATGAGAACACATGGATACATGGTGGGGAACAACACACAATGGGGCCTACTGGGGGTGGGGTGGGGGGAGGGAGAACATCAGGAAGAATAGCTAATGTATGCTGGGCTTAATACCTAGGTGACGGGATGATCTGTGTGGCAAACCATCATGATACATGTTTACCTATGTAACAAACTTGCACATTCCTGCACATGTATCCCTGAACTTAAAAGTTGAAGAAAACAAAAAAATACATCGTCTATTTTCCTTAGGCACTAGAGAACAGTCTTTCGAATATATAAGCTCTGTTATGTTTGTTAAAAGAATTAGTCTTATTGCCCCATGGCCTAGAGCTCCTTAACTGAAATCTTCCAAATAAAGGAAGAAAAAACTCAGTCCAGAGCCAAACTGGCTACTCGTCATCAATACCTGGCCTTAAGAGTGTTCTTACTTTTAAAGACTCTCTAATTCTTCTCTCCCAGATAAAACTGCCAATCAATCAGTGGCAAAATGCATCAACCCTGACAAACCTTTTTTTTTTTTTTTGAGACAGGATCTCACTCTGTCACTCACGATCTAGGTTTCAGTGGCGTGTCATGGCTCACTGCAGCCTTCACCTCCTGGGCTCAAGCAATTCTCTCACCTCAGCCTCATGAGTAGCTGGGACTATAGGTATGTGCCACAACCCTGGCTGTTTTATTTTTTGTAGAGATGGGGGTCTCACTATGTTGCCCAGGCTAGTCTTGAACTCCTGACCTCAAGTGATCTTCCCACCTTGGCATCCCAAAGTGCTGGGATTTTGGGTGAGCCACTGTGCCCAACCCTGATAAAAACCTTAATTGCTTTATAATCCTTTCCCTAAATTTTTCACTAAACGTTTCCCCAAGGCCAGGTAATCCATCTGTAATGTAGCACTTTGGGAGGCTAAGGTGGAAGGATTGCTTGAGTCCAAGAGTTCAAAACCAGCCTGGGCAATATAATGATAACCCATCTCTCCAAAAAAAAAAAAAAAAAAACTCAAAAATAAATTAGCCAGGTATGGTGGTACACACCTGTCTGTAGTCCTGCTACTCAGGAGGCTGATGCAGGAGGATCACTTGGGCCCAGGAGATCAAGACTGCAGCATACAGTGAGCCATGACTGTGCCATTGCACTCCAGCCTGTGCAACAGAGGGAGACCCTGTCTCTTAAAGAAAAGTTTCTCTGACACAGTGGCTCATGTCTGTAATCCCAGAACATTGGGAGGCTGAGGCAGGCGGATCACTTGAGGTCAGGAGTTCCAGACCAGCCTGGGCAACATGGTGAAACCCCGTCTCTATTAAAAATATAAAAATTAGCTGGGCACGGTGACGCGCGCCTATAATTCCAGCTACTCAGGAGGCTGAGGCAGGAGAATTGCTTGAACCTGGGAGGTGGAGGTTGCAGCGAGCTATCACACCACTGCACTCCAGCTTGGGCGATAGAGCAAGACTCTGTCTGAAAAAAAAAAAAAAAAATTGGTT
>NW_016823179.1:6545-8206 GCF_001698545.2 Rhinopithecus bieti | reverse complement strand
CATAATACTAAATGTCCAAGAAAGACACATTGAACAATATAATCGAAAGCAGCAGTTGAGAAGAAAAGTTAAATTATTCCTGTATAATATTTTATCTCTATACATAATCATAAGTAAAGAAAAGCTTAAGAGTTTACTAAAACCTATTAGAATGAACAAATTTATTAAACTTGCAGCATACAAAAGCAACATCCAAAAGTCAGAATTTCTATGTACTGACAACTGTCTCAAAATGAATTTAAAACAATTCCATCTACAATAACTATAACTATACTTTGAAATAAATTTAACCAAAATTTGAAACACCTTACATCATACTTTAAAGAATACTAAAGAAATTAATACATGAATAAAAATATTACTTATTCATGAATTGGCATTAATACTGTTAAATATTTGTATTACAGAAAATCATCTACAGATATAATGCAATCTCAATGAAAATATCAGTGACATAATATTTTTAAAAATACATCTACAATTTATGTAGTACCACAAAAGACCCTGAATAGCCAAATAAAGAAAAAAAAAAAAAGGAAATATATCACGCTACGTGACTTTGAAACATACTGTAAAGCTATAGTAACAAAAACAGTATTGTACTTGAATAAAAACAGACACATAGGGCAATGGAGGAGGAAAAAAATAAGACCAGAAATATATCCATTTACTTACGGCTAAGTGATTTTAAATAACGGTGACTATTTCTCAGAGACAGGACAGTATCTTCAATAAATGGCATGGAGAAAATGTTATAGCCACAGGTAGAGTAATAAAATGAGACTATCATTTCACACCATATATGAAAACCAACTCATAAAACTCATAATAAATTATTATGATTAATACTTGAGACAGAGTCTCACTCTGTCATCCAGGCTGGATGGAGTGCAGTGGCGCGATCTCAGTTCACTCCAACCTCTGCCTCCCAGGTTCATGTGATTCTCCTGCCTCAGCCTCCTGAGTAGCTGGGATTACAGGTGGGTGCCACCATGCCCAGTTTTTGTATTTGTGGTAGAGATGGGGTTTCATGATGTTGGCAAGGCTGGTCTCGAGTTCCTGACCTAATGTAATCTGCCTGCCTTGGCCTCCCAAAGTGCTGGGATTACAGTCATGAGCCACCATGCCTGACCACTCAAAATAAATTACTTAAATGTAAGGCCTGAAAACTGGAAACTAGTACAAAAAATAGAGTAAAAGCCCCATAACATTGGTTGGGCAGTGACTTTTTAAATTTAACCTCAAAATCCCAGGGAAGAAAAGGAAAAACAAGAGCCAGATTACTACAAATTAAAATGCTGTTGCACAGAATCTGACACAATCAACAAGGTAAGTCCACTAAAAATTGGAACAAAATATTTGTAAATCGTACATGTGTCAAGGGGTTAATATCAAAAATACGTAAGAAACTTAAATGACTGCACAACAAACAACAAATAACTATTACAGGCCGGGCGCGGTGGCTCAAGCCTGTAATCCCAGCACTTTGGGAGGCCGAGACGGGCGAATCACGAGGTCAGGAGTTCGAGACCATCCTGGCTAACACGGTGAAACCCCGTCTCTACTAAAAAATTCAAAAAGCTAGCTGGGCGAGGTGGTGGGTGCCTGTAGTCCCAGCTACTCGGGAGGCTGAGGCAGGAGAATGGCGTAAACCCGGGAGG
>NW_016823179.1:0-2501 GCF_001698545.2 Rhinopithecus bieti | reverse complement strand
CATAATCAAATAAAAATAAATTACTTTTTGAGAAAAATAGGCACGTACATAAAAAAAGGATTTTGTAGCATTATCATAATGGTGCAGAAAACATTTTAAATTATTCTCTAAAATTTGAAAGATAAAAGCATAGCAATTATTATAAACATCTGTTAATGAATATACCACATTAAAAAAAATATATATATATATATATATTTTTTTGAGACAGGTTCTCACTCTGTCACCCAGGCTGGAGTGCAGTGGCACTATTTCGGCTTACTGCAAGCTCCGCCTCCCGGGGTTCACACCATTCTCCTGCTTCAGACAAGATGGAAGTACACAAATATTAATCAAATGAGAGCAGAAGAGGCCAAAATAATATTATGCAAGGTACATCTTAAGTCAAAAACTGTCATATTTTATAAAATGTACTTGAAGTCAAAACTCTAAAGAGACAAAATAAGACCTTAAAAAATATAGATTTATTCACTGGGACCCTATGACACACTTGTATATACACGTATGTCTCTGTGTGTGTGTGTTTCTGTGTGTGTGTGTGTACATACATATATCTCACATTAGGTCTCCAAACATATAAAGCAAATATTGACAGAAACACATAGAGAGCAATATAATTACAGTATATTTTATATTGCACTTTCTGTAATAAAAATAAAACAAGACAGAATATTAGTAAGAAAACAGACAACTTGAAGGCAGTATAAAACAATTATTCCTAACAAAGGTATAGAGGGCACCCCTCAACAACCTTAGGATACTCACTTTTATCAATAGCTCATAGAACACTTTCCTTGATAGACAACTTCCTAGGCCAAAAAAAAGTTTACCACATTTTTTAAAACTAAAATTTTATAAATTACTTTATATGACCAAAATGGAATGAGATTATAAATAATAAGAGGAAAAAAAATGAAAAAATTCACAAATATATATAAAAATTAAACAACACACTCTTAAGCATGCTCTTGTGGAAAGGCTGAAATAGTTAATATTGTAAATATGTCCATCCTGCTCAATGTAATCTACAGATTTATTGCAATGTTTTCAAATTTCTCATTGCATTTTTGAACAGCAACCCCTCAATGATGTAGAATCTCAACAGACAATAAAGTACTTAGCAATTTTCAAAAAAAAAGGTGGGGGGGAACAATGTTGGAGGCTTTATAGTTTCTGATTTAAACACACATAACAAAGTTACAGAATTAAACCAATTGCCGGGCACAGTGGCTCACACCTGTAATCCCAGCACTTTGGGAGGCTGAGGCAGGTGGATTGCTTAAGCCCTGGAGTTCAAGACCAGCGTGGGCCACATGGTGAAACCCTGTCTCTACTAAAAACACAAGCTGGGCATGGTGGTAGGTGCCTGTAATCCCAGCTACTCAGGAAACCATCCAAAACTCTTCCCAGCCAAGGACTGGAAGAGGTCCTGCCTTTTCAGAGGCCTGGAGAAAGACACTCATTTATAGCCACGCAGACAAGACTGCAGACCTTGGTCCTTACTGTCTTCCCTGAAGCACTTCCATGACTCAGTTCCAGTTCTTTGAGCCACAGTTCATGGTCAGTTCTACCTACATGGAAACCCACACACAGACCTGGGGAAATACTTTCTGGTACCCAGTGAAAGCCATTTTCATCTACATTTTGATATAAAGCCCACCATATATGTATAACCAACTGCAGAAATCTGCCCTAGTGTTTACCCTACAGAGCAAAGTCCTAAAGGATATTCACTCTGCCAAAAATATAATGGGAATTACAATTACCCAAGCCCCTTGTAACAAGTCAGCTAAAGTTGGACCCTAGTGAAGACCCAGCAGCCTTGTGACCAAGCTACAACCCCTCTCCACTACAAGCCCAGAGGGCATTCTATCACCCTGGGCACACAACAAAATAATATCTTTACATCTTGAAGCCAGTTTATAAAAACTTGAAGAGGTGTTTGCTTCTTAAAATCCACAGAGACCAATGCACAACTATATTGTGCCCATTCTCAATGCTTCTACTTAAACATAGCTTAAACATAGCACTGAAGGTCAATTAAAAAAATTAGAGAAGACACAAATAAATTTAAAAATATTTTGTCTATTAATTGAAAGAATAAATATTGCTAAAGTGCCTTATTTTTTATTTTTACTTTTTGACAAGAGTCTTGCTCTCTTGCTCAGGATCAAGTGCAGTGGCACAGTCTTGGCTCACTGCCAGCTACATTTCCTGGATTCAACCAAATCTCCTGTCTCAACGTCCCAAGTAGCTTACAAGTGCCTGTCACAATGTCTGGCTAATTTTTTGTAGTTTTAGTAGAGACAGGGTTTCACTATGTTGGCCAGGCTGGTCTCGAACTCCTGACCTCATGATCCACCCGCCTTGGCCTCCCAAAGTGTTGGGATTACAGGTGTGAGCCACCGTGCCCAGGCCAAAGTACCTTGTCATCTAAGGTGCCTCTGGATTCAATCAACTCCCATCAGAATTCCAGTTATTTAAGATAATAGAAAATATGA
>NW_016823178.1:0-919 GCF_001698545.2 Rhinopithecus bieti | reverse complement strand
ACAAAGCAGTTCCTCAGAAACCTTGACACTGAGAAAGGAAGTCTATGGTCAAAAAGGAAATATCCTCTGACAAACGCTACAAAGAAGTTTTCTGAGAAGCTGCTTTGTGATGTGTGAATTCATCTCAAGAGTTACACGACAATTTTCGTTGAGAATTTTCTAACACTTTTTTCATGTAATCTGCAATGTGATATTCGAGAGTGCATTGAGGCCTATGGTGAAAAAGGAAATATCCTCGGGTAAAAAGTAGAAAGAAGCTTTCTGAGAAACTGCTTTGTTATATGTGTATTCATCTTACAGAATTACACAACTCTTATCATGGAGCTATTTGGTAGCATTATTTTGGGGGAATCTGGGAAGGGATATTTTGAATCGCATTGAAGCCTATAGTGACAAACGAAACATCCACAGATACAAACTAGAAAGAAGCTTTCTGAGAAACTTCTTTGTGATCTCTGAATTCATCTCATGCAGTTACACATTTTCTATAATGGAGAACTTTGCGAACACTATTATTGTGGAATCTACCAAGGCATATATGGTAGAGCATTGAGGACTATGGTGAAAAAGGAATTATTCTCAGATAGAAACTAGAAACAGGCTTTCTGAGAAACTTCTTTGTCACGTGTGAATTGATCTTAAAGAGTTACACCTTTCTCTTCTTGGAGCAGTTTGCTAACACTGTTTTCATGGCATCTGCAGATGGATATTTGGGAGGGCATTGAAGCTTATTCTGAAAATGAAATATCCTCTGATAAAGACTACAAAGAAGATTTCGGAGAAACCAATTTGTGATGTGTGAATTCATCTCACAGAGTTACCCCTTTATTTTTATTGAGCATTTTGCTAACACTGTTTTCATGGAAACTGCAATATGATATTTGGGAGTGGTTTGAAAGCTATGGTGACAAAGGAACTA
>NW_016823177.1:0-1622 GCF_001698545.2 Rhinopithecus bieti | reverse complement strand
AAGGAAACATCCTGATATATTGTTCAGAATCCCCAAAAGGACTTTTACTTTTGCCTGGTTAGGTTTATAGTTCTCATTATCCAAGAAGAGCAAGTAATGAAAATCATTATTCAAAATTAAAACTGGTTTATTTCAACCTTCTCAATTAGAGCCAAAAAATTCAATCAAATAAGCTTTCAGGAAAAGAAGGATAATAAATGCAATAGTAAAGCAATATATGTTTTTGCATTAAAATTAAGGCACCATATACAATTTTTGTGCTTCATTGCTCAACACATGCTGATAGAAAGAAAAAGGAGTAGTGAAAGGCATTAACCAGGTAATATGCTCTGGAAAAACTGGCCTTGTGACAGGCTACTAGCTCAATCAACTCAGCACAATAAAAGCATTGTGTTTTAAAATAAAGCCAAGGCAATAAAAGTGGGCAAATTAAAATATCATTTATGATTTGAGTCCCAAATTATTATCAAATAATCCCATAGTCAGTAGAGTCTCCACATATGTAGAGCTGAACTCATTATCTCATTTCCAAAAAAAAAAAAAAAAAAAAAAAAAATCAATCATTTCTATTTTGTTACACCCTCCCAGAAGAGCTGCTGTACGGGAAGAGTTTTTACTGGAAACTTTGGAATCACAGTCAAATTTTCACTCTGGCTCATTTCTACATTTACTTATCAATTGCTATTATGTTATATTAAGTTATTTTACTTCATGTTATGTTCGTTCTATTCTCTTCTATTTCACATACATGATTTAATCTGTCATTGTTTCTTTTCGCTTTCATTCCTCTATTTTTCATCTGCCTTAAAATTTAGCTAATAATTATAACATAGCCAAAAACATCTCCACTGAAGCGTGATTGAAGATTCTACTTCCTCTTTTCTATGAATTCCAAGAGTTACTTGTGTGTTTGTCTTAAATAGAACATACTGAAATTGCCTTGAAAGTGTTCTGAAAGTTATTACTTATACATTGTTGTCTCACCGACATTTAGACACAGAGATGTTACCTTGACTAAAAAAACTAAAACCAAGTATCTAAATCCTCCACTAATCTTACAACTTTTTTCAATCATTACATTATTTTCTTAAACTACTTTATGTTGCAACTTCTCAACAAAGAGACATAAGTCCACATTCTCAACTTCTATTCATTTTTAAACTTACTCCAGGGACCCAATTGAGGAGGCAGTCTGCCTGTTCTCAGATCTCAAACTCCATGCTGGGAGAACCACTACTCTCTTCAAAGCTGTCAGACAGCCTGTAATTCCAGCACTTTGGGAGGCCACGGGTGGATCACGAGGTCAGGAGTTCAAGATCAGCCTGGCCAAGATGGTGAAACCCCGTCTCTACTAAAAATACAAAAAATTAGCCAGGCGTGGTGGTGGGCGCCTGTAATCCCAGCTACTTGGGAGGCTGAGGCAGAGAATTGCTTGAACCCAGGAGGCGGAGGTTGCAGTAAGCCAAGACCGTGCCACTGCACTCCAGCCTGGGCAACATAGTGAGACTCTGTCCAAAAAAAAAAAAAAAAGCTGTCAGACAGGGACGTTTAAGTCTGTAGAAATTTCTGCAGCCCTTCATGCTAAAACTCTCAATAAACTAGGTATTGATGGGACGTATCTC
>NW_016823176.1:0-1392 GCF_001698545.2 Rhinopithecus bieti | reverse complement strand
AAGACTGTCTGATGAATTCACACATCACAAAGCAGTTTCTCAGAAGGCTTCTTTGCACTCTTTGTCTGAGGATATTTCATTTTTCAATGTAGGACTCAAGGCCCTCGGAATATGCCATGGTAGATTCCACGAAAACAGTGTTAGCAAACTGCTCGATGTAAAGAGTGGTGTATCTCTTTGAGTTGAATTCACTCACCACAAAGCAGTTTCTTATACAGCATCTTTACAGTATTCATCTGAGGATATTTCCTTTGTTACCGTAGGCTTCAAAGTGAATATATCCTTTGTCAGACTCCACAAAAACAGTGCTAGCAAACTGCTCCATGAAAGAGTAGTATAACTCTGTGTGATGAATTCACACATCACAAAGCAGATTCTCAGAAAACTTTCTAATTTTACCTTAGGATATTTCCTTTATCACCATAAGTTTCAAAGTGATCCAAAATATCCCTTCTTAGATGATGCAAAAACAGTGCTAGCAAACTGCTTTATGAAGAGAAAGGTCTAACTCTATGACATGAATTCACACATCACAAAGCAGCTTCTCAGAAGAGTACTCACCACTTATTTCCTGAGAATATTTACTTTATCACCATAGGACTCAATACCCTCAGAATATCAATTTGCAGATTCCAAGAAACCAGAGTTAGCAAACAGCTCCAGGAAAGATTGGTGCAACTGTGTGAGATGAATTCACACATCACAAAGCAGTTTCTCCGAAGGCTTGTCGTAAGTATTTTCTGAGGATATTTCATTTTCACCATAGCAGTCAATACAATCGCAACATCCCATTGCAGATTCCATGGAAACAGTGTTAGTAAACTGCTCCATGAAAAGAAAGGTGTAACTCTGTGAGATGAATTCACACATCACAAAGCAGTTTCTCAGAAACCTTATTTCTAGTTTTTATCTTAGGGTATTTCCTTAGTCACCATAGGCTTCAATGTGATCCAAAATATCCCTTCTCAGATTCCCTGAAAACAGTGCTACCACACTGCTCCATGAAAAGAATCATGTAACTCTGTGAGATGAATTCACGTATCACAAAGCAGTTTCTCAGAAAGCTTCTTTCCAGTTTTTTCAGAGGATGTTTCCTTTGTCACCAAAAGCTTCAATGCACCCTGAAGTATCCTTTGTGGATATCATGAAAACAGTGTTCACAAACTGTTCAATGAAAAGAATGGTGTATCTCTGTGAGATGAGTACACAAATCACAAAGCAGTTTCTCAGAAAGCTTCTGTCTAGTTTTTATCTGAGGATATTTCCTTTGTCACCACAGGCTTCAAACTATCCAAAATATTACTTCTCAGATTATCCAAAAAAAGTGCTAGCAAATGGCTCCATCAATGAGTTGTGAGTTATGTGTAACAATATGAGATGAATTCACATATT
>NW_016823175.1:16013-18088 GCF_001698545.2 Rhinopithecus bieti | reverse complement strand
CCGCCACCTCGCCCAGCCAGTTTTTTTTGTATTTTTTTAGTAGAGACGGGGTTTCACCACGTTAGCCAGGATGGTCTCGATCTCCTGACCTCTCTGATCCGCCCGTCTCGGCCTCCCAAAGTGCTGGGATTACAGGCTTGAGCCACCGCGCCTGGCCAAGATTGAGGTTTCTAAAAGCTAGCTTTTATGCGGGGCTGTGCGATTGTGTGTGTAGTGTTAGGGAACAGGTGCATAAGTGAAGCATGAGACAGAAAACGAAATGCTGGCTGTCAAATCCTGAAAGTAAATGGGACAAAAATCATTTTTGAAGGTGGCTGTCATTCAGGAGACCTTGTAAATCTTAGAGTGTCCTCTCACCAGATGAAGTGGAGGACGAGGTTAAATTATGGAGTTAGGTGACAGTGGGCACGTACTTCTCTGCCACAGCGTTGTTGTTGTTGTTGTTGTTGTTGTTGTTGTTGTTGTTGTTGTTAATCTGTAAAAATGGAGATAGTGCACTTAGGATTTTTTTTGTCAGGACTGTAGCTACATGAAAAGCTCTTAGGATAGAGCCTGTTGCATAGTGAGTGCTGCATCAGTGTGTGAGCTATTATCATTATGGGAATAGGCAAAAGTGCCACCCTGACCATCCAGAATGGGGAGGTACTTTCCAGTCAGGGTTCATTCAGGCCAGCTGGAGATGAAGCTGGTTAGTGGGGAAGCTTAACTTCCAGGAGTAGAAGAATTTAGGAGAAGTGACTGATGCACAACCTTCTGTAAACATTCCTTTACCCAACAGTAGGAATTCTCAGAGTGGGTGTGGCTTCCGTGGCAATCATTATCTCCTGGGAATCTAAGAATGTGTCCTAGAGTGGAATGGCTTTGATGTAAGCCAAACCCAGAAATGGGCTTCAGGACTGCCTTGCAGATAGCATTCATCTTGAAAAAGAAAGCATTCATCTTGCTAAAGAAGACTCTCTTCCAGCCCAGGCCATTTTTTTTTGTTTTTGTACTATGCTAATTTTTAAGGTGTAAGGAGAAAGACTGAAAAATAAAATAATGAAGTGAATGTATGAAATAACAGGGTAGAGTTGAGACTGGTATGTGTAAGTTAAGAGAAATTGTGTATAAATTTTGTGTGAACATAAGTGATTTGTTGCTGCAAACAGACCTCTCCATATAAATAATACCCATTGCCTTGAGTGGATAGCAGACTCTATCACAACAACATACCATCAGAGTCATAAGAGAATGGGTAGTGTGGCTTCTTTAATTGGCAGGTTAGACTGAGAAAGTTCCTGAAGAGAAAGGAGTTGAAGGAGAAGATGGATGAGAGCAAGAAAAATGGGATGGTGAAAGGAAAAGACTGAAAGGAATGTTTACGGAGGGCTCATCAGGTACCAGGCTCTGTGACTAATATCTTACACATGTTAATTTACTCTTCCACTGTCATTTTCTGATGCAGTAAGAGTCAGCCTTACACTGCAGATGAGGAAAAGGCTGAGGGAGGTCAAATGAGTTTCCTAGGGTCATCCAGTCACCTCATAGCAGAGCTAGTATGTTTCACTGTGGTTTGTACAGACAGAAAAGTGAGACATGTAAGGAAGGCAAAACGTATTTTTGTTGTGGGTAATGTTTATGAAAGTAACCTGTATGAGGCAGAATAATGGCCTCTTAAAAATGTCCACATCTGGGCTGGGTGCGGTGGCTGATGCCTGTAATCCCAGCACTTTGGGAGGCTGAGACGGGCAAATCATGAGGTCAGGAGTTCGAGACCAGCCTGGCCAATATGGTGAAACCCTGTTTCTGCTAATAATGCAAAAATTAGCTGGACGTGGTGGCGGGCACCTGTAATTCCAGCTACTTGGGAGGCTGAGGCAGGAGAATCATTTGAACTGGGGAGGTGTAGGTTGCAGTGAGCTGAGATCACCCCACTGCATTCCAGTCAGGGTAACATAAGTGAAATTGTGTCACACACACACACACACACACAAAATCCACATCCTAACTCTTCAAACACATGCATTTACTTTTCTTGGCAAAAACACTGTTCAACGGTGATACAGTTGAGTATGTTGAGATGGAAAGCTTATTCC
>NW_016823175.1:2811-14952 GCF_001698545.2 Rhinopithecus bieti | reverse complement strand
TATTGTGATGTGATGTTAGGGCATCAATTTTGGATCTTTCCTGCTTTCTCTTATGGGCATTTAGTGCTGTAAATTTCCGTCTACACACTGCTTTAAATGTGTCCCAGAGATTCTGGTATGTTGTATCTTTGTTCTCATTGATTTCAAAGAACATCTTTATTTCTGCCTTCATTTTGTTACATACCCAGTAGTCATTCAGGAGCAGGTTATTCAGTTTCCATGTAGTTTTGTGGTTTTGAGTGAGTTTCTTAATCCTGAGTTCTAGCTTGATTGCACTGTGGTCTGAGATGGTTTGTTATAATTTCTGTTCTTTTACATGTGCTGAGGAGTGCTTTACTTCCAACTATGTGGTCAATTTTTGAATGAGTGTGATGTGGTGCTAAGAAGAATGTATATTCTGTTGATTTAGGGTGGAGAGTTCTGTCGATGTCTATTAGGTCCGCTTGGTGCAGAGTTGAGTTCAATTCCTGGATATCCTTGTTAACTTTCTGTCTCGTTGATCTGTCTAGTGTTGACAGTGGGGTGTTAAAATCTCCCATTATTATTGTGTGGGAGTCTAAGTCTCTTTGTATGTCTCTAAGGGCTTGCTGTATGCATCTGGGTGCTCCTGTATTGGGTGCATATATATTTAGAATAGTTAGCTCTTCTTGTTGAATTGATCCCTTTACCATTATGTAATGGCCTTCTTTGTCTCTTTTGATCTTTGTTGGTTTAAAGTCTGTTTTATCAGAGACTAGGATTGCAACCCCTGCCTTTTTTTTTGTTTTCCATTTGCTTGGTACATCTTCCTTCTTCCCTTTATTTTGAGCCTATGTGTGTCTCTGCTTGTGAGATGGGTCTGCTGAATATAGCATGCTGATGGGTCTTGACTCTTTATCCAATTTGTCAGTCTGTGTCTTTTAATGGAGCATTTAGCCCATTTACATTTAAGGTTAATATTGTTATGTGTGAACTTGATCCTGTCATTATGATGCTAGCTGGTTATTTTGCTCAGTTGATCCAGTTTCTTCCTAGCATCGATGGTCTTTACATTTTGGCATGTTTTTGCAGTGGCTGGTACTGGTTGTTCCTTTCCATGTTTAGTGCTTCCTTCAGGAGCTGTTGTAGGGCAGGCCTGTTGGTGACAAAATCTCTAAGCATTTGCTTGTGTGTAAAGGATTTTATTTCTCCTTCACTTATGAAGCTTAACTTGGCTGGATATGAAATTCTGGGATGAAAATTCTTTTCTTTAAGAGTGTTGAATACTGGCCCCACTCTCTTCTGGCTTGGAGAGTTTCTGCTGAGAGATCCACTGTTAGTCTGATGAGCTTCGCTTTGTGTATAACCCGACCTTTCTCTCTGGCTTCTCTTAACATTTTTTCCTTCATTTCAACTTTGGTGAATCTGACAATTATGTGTCTTGGAGTTGCTCTTCTCAAGGAGTATCTTTGTGGCGTTCTCTGTATTTCCTGAAGTTGAATGTTGGCCTGCCTTACTAGGTTGGGGAAGTTCTCCTTGATGATATCTTGCAGAGTATTTTCCACCTTGGTTCCATTTTCCCCATCACTTTCAGGCACATCAATCAGACATAGATTTGGTCTTTTCACATAATCCCATACTTCTTATAGGTTTTGTTCATTTCTTTTTACTCTTTTTTCTCCACTCTTCTCGCTTCATTTCATTCATTTGATCTTCAGTCGCTGATACTCTTTCTTCCAGTTGATCTAGTCGGTTACTGAAGCTTGTACAATTGTCATGTATTTCTCGTGTTATGGTTTTCATCTCTATCAGTTCTTTTAAAGTCTTCTCTGCATTTATTATTCTAGTTATCCATTCATCCATTCTTTTTTCAAGATTTTTAGTTTCTTTGCACTGGTTATGTAGTTCCTCTTTTAGCTCTGAGAAGTTTGATCGACTGAAGCCTTCTTCTCTCAACTGGTCAAAGTCATTCTCCATCCAGCTTTTTGCATTGCTGGTGATGAGCGGCATTGTTTTGGAGGGGGAGATGTGCTCTGATTTTTTGAATTTCCAGCTTTTCTGCACTGCTTTTTCCCCGTCTTTGTGGTTTTATCTGCCTTTGGTCTTTGATGATGGTGATGTACTGATGGTGTTTTGGTGTGGATGTCCTTTCTGTTTGTTAGTTTTCCTTCTAACAGTCAGGACTCTCAGCTGCAGATCTGCTGGAGTTTGCTTGAGGTCCACTCCAGACCCTGTTTGCCTGGGTATCAGCAGCAGAGGCTACAGAAGATAGAATATTACTGAATAGCGAGTGCTGCTGTCTGATTCTTGCTCTGGAAGCTTCATCTCAGGGCTGTATCCCACCAGGTAAGGTGTGAGGTGTTGGTCTGCACCTAGTGGGGGATGTCCCCTAGTGAGGCTACTGAGGGGTCAGGGGCCCACTTGAGCAGGCAGTTTGTCCCTTCTCAGATCTCAACCTCCGTGCTGGGAGAGCCACTGCTCTCTTCCAAGCTGTCAGACAGGGTCATCAACATCTGGAGAGCTTTCTGCTGCCTTTTGTATTTTTAGCTATGTCCTGTCCACAGAGGTGGAGTCTACAGAGACAGGCAGGCCTCCTTGAGCTGGGGTGGGCTCCACCCAGTTCGAGCTCCCCAGAGGCTTTGTTTACCTACTTAAGTCTCAGCAATGGCGGTCGCTCCTCCCCCAGCCTCTCTGCTGACTTGCAGTTAGATCTCAGACTTCAGTTCTAGCAATGAGGGAGGCTCCGTGGGCGTGGGATCCTCCCAGCCAGGTGTGGGATATAATCTCCTGGTGTGCCATTTGCTAAGACCCTTGGTAAAGTGCAGTATTAGGGTGGGAGTTACCCGATTTTTCAGGGGTTGTGTGTCTCAGTTTCTAAAGGGATTCCCTTTTCCCTAGCACTTCCCAGGTGAGGCGATGTCTGGAACTTTTTCAGCTCTCACTGGTCGGGCTGCACCAGCTGACCAGCACCAATTGTCCAGAACTCCCCAGTGAGATGAACCCAGTACTTCAGTTGAAAATGCAGAAATCACCCATCTCTGTGTCGCTTGCACCTGGAGCTGGAGGCTGGAGCTGTTCCTATTCAGCCATCTTGCTCTGGGGCCATTTTACTTTCTTATGGCCAAATTTGTTCTAATTTTTTTCTTGCTTATATAATGCCCTTCCCTGTCTTCTCAGCTGTGGGACTTCAGTCAAGGTGGTGGGAAATATTTTAGAAGAAAAATTGTAAAGATAGTTATAGGAAATAATCACAAACCTTCTTGGAAGTCTGGGGATTTGCATGGCTTCAGCAAAAGGTTTGGCTGAAGGTAGCTGAATTATCTTAAAAGCTTAGGGCATAGATACACAGGAATGTAGAGGTGTTTGTCTAAATAGCTTGTTTACTCAGGCAGTCCTAAAACCAACATTTAATCTTCTGCTGGGGGAACTACTCTCCAGGAAGTCAGCAATATCAATTACCTTCTAGTGGTGTTTACACAAGACCTTTGTCACTTAATCTGTACTAAATAAGTGCGAACTTCACTGGCTGATCAGGGCTGCTGCTGTTAACTCTTTACTGGACCCTTCTTGGTATTGGGGAGTGACTCGGCCACCTAGCCTGCTCTTTCACTGGATATTTGTGTCTGAGTGTGTTTGTTCATCCATTGCTGGGTCAGGGTCTGCCAGTTGGATCCAGACAGTTGGTGCCCCATGTGAGGACCTGGCAAGTTGGTGCCCAGGTCTGAGGTATAGCTGCAAATAATCACGACAGAACCCTCGAAAATGAAGGTGAAGACTGTGTGGTTGGTAAGCCAGTAAGTCGATAAGTGAGTAAGTCAGTAGGTCATTGGTGCCTGCTTGGGATCTCCAAGTTCGAGGGAATTGTTCAGGGTAGGGTTTTATCATGGGACAACAGTTATCAGCACAACAGAAGCAGTATCTACAAGTATTCAAACAGCTGCTTAAAGCCACTGGAGCCTTGGTTTTGCAGGCTCAATTAAGGGACCTAATGCAAATTGTATCACTTAACCCATGGTTCCTGAAAGAAGGTAAGCTAGACTTAGAGGTTTGGGATCAAGTGGGAAGAAATCTTTTTGTTGTTGTTGTCATTGTTTTCTCTTTCTTTCTTTCTTTCTTTCTTTCTTTCTTTCTTTCCTTCCTTCCTTCCTTCCTTCCTTCCTTCCTTCCTTCCTTCCTTCCTTGGAGACAGACTCTCGCTCTGTCACCCAGGCTGGAGTGCAGTGGCGCGATCTTGGCTCACTGCAACCTCCGTCTCCTGGGTTCACTCCATTCTCTTCCCTGGGCCCCCGAGTCACTGGGACTACCGGCACCTGCCACCTCACCTAGCTAATTTTTTTTTTTGTATTTTTAGTAGAGACGGGGTTTCACCATGTTAGCCAGGATGGTCTCGATCTCCTCACCTCATGCGCAAGAGCAAGGAGTCCCAGTATCATCTTTAATGCTATGCACTTTAGTGAGGGCGACTCTGGTCCCATTATACACAGTAGAGCCTAAAAAGGGGAAGGAGAAAGAATCATCACCTACTTTACCACCCCTGAGTCCCTCAGGCCCACTATTACCTGGCCAAAATAACAAAGCGAAAAGGGAGGTTTTGCCTGAGCCCCCTCCTCCAATAAATAAGAAGAAAGACAAGGCATACACTACAGCTATGGGACCCTGTCTTAAGCAAGCAGCATTAGAAGGGGAGCTTTTAGCCTGCCCAGTGATGCAAAATCAAAAAGGCAATCAGGTGTATGTTTATAAAGAGATAAGAAAAGGCATTAGAAGCTGTAGCTGCGCAGCCAACCAGCTGGTGGGCGTTAGAAAAGGCTCAGTAGGAGAAAAGCCAGCAGTGCCCAAGCTGACAAGGCCTGTCCAGGCAGGCAGCCTCTGCCCAGTGGTGGGAGGTGGGAGGGGTGCAGACAAAAAATGCCACCTATGCAAGTGCAGTGGGTCCCCTGTCCAGGACCTGCCTCACTGCCCTGCTGCTCCATGGGCGGCCCACGGTAAAATTTCATGTGTTCCTTGTATACAAGGAACATCCCAAATTATACTTCTCTGTTAAAAATTAAGTTATATTTAAATTATAGTCATGGCCACTGTTTTTCCTCCACTACCCCGATGTGGCTCTCTCAAAATCTGAATTGGGTAGAACAGTGACCTCTGAAGGGAGAGAAATTGCAAAGAACCCATGAATTAGTTGGGGAACAATTAAAAGCCGGTCATATAGAACCATCTAACAACCCTTGGAATTCACCCATTTCGTCATTCCCAAAAGTCTGGCAAATGGAAATTTTTGCATGACTTCTGTGCTATTAATGCTAATCTATAGCCTATGGGACCCCTTCCCCCGTGACAATTTCTCAAGATTGGGCTATAATTGTGATTGACCTAAAAGACTGTTTTTATACTATTCCTCTCATAGAACAGTACAGAGAAAGATTTGTGTTTATATTACCAGCTATTAATAATGAAAGGTCAACTTGCTGCTTTCATTGGAAAGTGCTTCCTCAGGGAATGCTGAATAGTCCTACCATGTGTCGGTAACATGTAGATCAGGCTTTGTTCCCCAGTAGAAAATTTTCTAATTGCAAGATTATTTATTTTATGGGTGATATATTACTGGCAGCCCCAAGAGAGCCAGCACTTTTAAGTTTATATGCCTCTGTCATAAAGAATACACAGTTGGCCAGGCACAGTGGCTCATGCCTGTAATCCCAGCACTTTGGGAGGCTGAGGCGGATCACGAGGTCAGGAGACGGAGACCATCCTGGCCAACATGGTGAAATTCTGCCTCTACTAAAATACAAAAGTTAGCCGGGCATGGTGGCATGCACCTCTAGTTTTAGCTACTCGGGGTGCTGAGGCAGGGGAATCACTTGAACCTGGGAGGTGGAGGTTGCAGTGAGGCAAGATCATACCACTGCACTCCAGACTGGTGAGAAAGCAAGACTCCATCTCAAAAACAAAAACAAAGGAAGAAACAAACAAAAAAACAGTTAAGAGATTTAATCATAGCACCTGAAGAAGTACAAATGTCCTCTCCTTGGAAATATCTGGGGTACATACTAACTTCCCCATCAGTAAGACCTCAAAAGGGTTGATTAGATACTAGCAACTTACATACCTCAAATGATTATCAGAAATTTCTGGGCGATATAAACTGACTTTGCCCTGTCTTGGGCATAACGACTTATCAGTTGCAAAACCTGCTTTCTATCTTAAAGGGCAATACAAACTTAGATTCTCCCAGATATTTAACCCCCGCAGCAAAAGGGGAGATTGTGGAAATAGAACAAGCCATCTCTCACAGGCAACTAGATTGCAAGGACTTGCTCTATTCAGTTCAGTTGTCTGTTTTTCCCACCAAACACTCCCCTACAAGGTTAACAGGACCGATGACCCTGGGACTGTGCTTTCTAGAAATGAATTTTTACTCACATACCAGGACTAAAACACTATCTCCCTATATCCAGTTAGTAAGTAAAGTCATGTATTTGGGCCACAGATGATGCAATCAGTTGCTAGATTACGATCCTTGTATTATCAGGATTCCTTTAAGTAAAAAACAATTCGAAGCAGTTTTGCCTCTAAAAGGGAAAGAATGAGTAAGAGAAAGACTAGAAGAGACAGATGAGAAAGAGACACATAAAATAAGACATAGAGTGATAAAGTAGGAAGAAGAGAAAGAAATATTAAGAAAGTTATAAGAATGCACTTTTAGTAAGGAAGGTTATAAAACAAAGAAAGTTAACGCATGTCAAAGATTGTGAAAGCTGTGAAAAATGTTATAAAAAGGAATTTATGCAAGAAATGTATAATTTTGTTTTGAAGGTGTAAATGAGTTTTAAAACATTAATTTTAAAAGAAATTCTGTGTGTAAACATATTGGCTAAATAATTATCCTCCAGTTTTTCTGTAAACTGGACATTAAAATAAAGCACAACAGCTTTTTCTTCAAGCACTAACCTGCTCTTTAACAAAGATTATAAAAGATCTCTTAGCACTGGCACCACCCCTAGAATTTCCAGTACACCAGCATCAGCTTGGAAACTACGTCCTCATCAAAGGATGAAAAGAAGAAAAAGCTCGAGCCAGCCTAGGAAAGACTCTACAGGACGCGCAGCCCAGGAAGATGTGGCTTCCACAGAGGACACAAACCCCAGACATTACTTGGGGGATGCTGAAGAAGACAACTCAGGAGGCTGAATGAATCCTTCTCTTGACACAGACACCATGTACTCTAGAAAATTTGTTCCTTGCTGTGCTCTCTGTTGTACATTGCAACTCGTGTAGGGTATTGATCGTTTTTATGCTCTTGCTTTGTCTGCAACCTGTACCTGCTACACTCTATTGGGCTCATATCTTAGATCCGCCTTTCTTTCGCCCTGTCACCTGGGCAGACACTCCCTTCCCAGCCTCAAATGATGGGACTGTATGGCTAGAAAGGTTTAGCTTACCCCCAAGGGGGTTTCTCAGTAATGGCATACAGTGAACTGAGGTGTCAAGTAACACTACAGGTCACTCCTTGATTGGAAAAGAATGTTGCTAATTATGTTTGTCACATGTGATTTGCTAATTCTAGGATGCAAAGCCAGAATAAGAGCAATGACCATCTCAACTGACAAACCTATTGCTGCACACACATGTGCTCTTCAATCAACAAAGCCTGATACAAGAAACAGAAAAGGGGGATATGTGGGAGTTCAGTCAGGGTGGTGGGAAAGATTTTAGAGGAAAAATTATAAAGATAGTTATAGGAAATAGTCACAAACCTTCTTGGCAGGCGGGGGGTTTGCATAGCTTCAGTAAAATATTTGGCTGAAGGCAGGTGAATTTTCATCAAAGGTGTAGCTACATAGGATTGTAGAGGAGTTTACTCAGGTGGTCTTAAGAACAACCTTTGATTATCTGCAGGTGCATGATTGCTCTCTACTTGGGGGGTCGGTAATGTCAATTACCCTCTAGTGGAGTTTACTCAAGACGTTTGTCATTTAATCTGTACTAAATAAATGCAAACTTAGCTGGCTGATTAGGGTCACTGCTGCTAACTCTTTTTCTGAACTTTCTTGGTATAGGTGAGTGGCTTGGCAGCCCAGCCCGCTCTTTCACTGGATATTTGTGTCTGAGTATATTTGTTCATCTGTCACTGGGTCAGGGTCTGCCGGTTGGACTCAGACAATCAACCTCCTTAATTGTTTTTGTCCTAAGGCCCATTTCAGACCCTGTCTCTTCATTGACGTCTGTATGGTTATTTCTGTTAGAGGCAGCCAACTTTCCTTTCTTTGAATTCTGGTAGGTAAAATTGTGTAGAGTGAAATACGAGTTTTAGTTTATTACTCTTTTAGAAAAAAGAAAATAATTAATCTGCTCATTAAAAGTTTTCTTTTCAAAAGAAATCTTAAAATTTTGATGGGAGAAGGATTAGAGATTAAACTGTTGATATTTGAAATTCATTGTGACTTTAAAAAATGCTTATTTTAGTTTCAGGGTACAGGAGTCGGTCTGTTATGTAGGTAAACCCATGTCACGGGGGTTTGATGTACAGATTATATCATCAGTTAGATACTAAGCCTAACACTCAATAATTATTTTTTTCTTCTGTTGTTTTGCCTCCCACCCTCCACCCTCAAGTAGGCCGTGGTGTGTGTTGCTCCCATGGTGTCCATGTGTTCTCATTATTTAGTCCCCATTTATACATGAAATATTTCATTTTCTGGTCCTGCATTAGTTTGCTAAGGATGTTATTCTCTAGCCTCATTTATGTTCCTGCAATAGATAAGATCTCATTCTTTTTTACGGATGCATAGTATTCCATGGTGTATATGGAACATTAAAAATATCCAGATTCCATTGATTGGCATTTAGGTTGATTCCATGTCTTTTCTATAGCTAATAGTGCTGCAATGAAAATTTGTGTGCATGTGTCTTTATGGTAGAATGGTTTATATTCCTCTGGGTATATAACCAATAATGAGATTGCTGGGTCAAATGGTAGTTCTGTGTTTAGCTCTTTGAGGAATTGTCACACTGCTTTCCACAATGGTTGAACTAATTGACACTGCCACCAACAGTGTATAAGCATTCCCTTTTCTCTGCAGCTTTGCCAGCATGTTATCTTTTATTTTTTGATACTAGCCATCCTGATTGGTGTGAGATGGTGTCTTGTTGTGGTTTTGATTTATATTTCTCTAATGATCAGTGATACTGAGCTTTTTTATGTGCTCTTGCCACATGTATAACTTCTTTTAAAAAGTGTCTCTCCATGTCCTTTGCCTACTTTTTAATGTTTTTTTCTTGTAAATTTATTTAAGTTTCATATAGATGCTGGATATCAGATCTTTGTCAAATACATAGTTTCTAAATATTTTCTCTCATTTCTTAGCTTGTCTATTCACTCTGTTGATAGTTTCTTTTGCTGGAAGCATGAGTTTTAGATTCAGAAATATGTGAGTCTGAGTCCTGGTTCAACCTTTAATGGGCTCTGAGATAAGGGACAAGTTCATTGATGTTTTGGGATAGAGGGATAATAGTAACTGATTAAAGGGTCATCGTGAGCATTATATGAAGTGCAAACATAAAGGTTCCTGGTGCATAGCAGGTTTTTTCCTCTTCATTTTCATCTTCATCTTAAGATGTATATTCTCTCATAAAACAAGGTCCCAGCAATTGTAACTTTAGGTGTGCAATCTAAGTCTTGCTCCTAAAACTAAAGTCTGTTAGATTTTACACTGATAATGGTTTTTCTTTCTATGTATGGAATAAAGACAAGATGAGACCCAATATTCTCCCCCCTATTTGTCTCTTCCTACCCATCTTCCCTCCTTTAAGAACATGTATAAATGCCAGGCCTGCTGAAAACCTCCTCAAACACATAACAAGCCACAGAGGGTTTCTACAACTTGTGCTTTTCTAGGGTATGCCCTGAACCTCTGGTCGAATAAACTTCATTTGATTCAGAAACTTGAATTGGGCATTCAATTTAGTTAACATTTTGCCAACCATGAAGGGGTCCTGTTAATGGAGTTTAGAACCTTTGACCTGCAGTGCTTCTTCTATTGTTCATGCTTAGTACCAACTATAGACCTTTAGTTCTGACCCATCGTGTGACTTTCCGAGAATTGGATCCTACTTTCTCTTGAGGTCCCTGCTTTCTCAGATTTTTTTTGTTTGAGATCTGAGTTTTGTTTTTTCATGGAACTCCTCTCCTCATGGAGCCTTGCTCACTTCCTAAAAGGAACATGTGTTTCCTGCTCCTGTGACAATGGAGAGCAGACTACAGCTTGGTCCCTGCTCAACTGAGGAGCTGGTTTGGGGTTTTGTTTTAGAATTTTGTAGCTGCAGGATAAGGCTTATTACTACTTCATTCTAACCTCTCCTTATAGTTACAGTGTTTAATAGTATGTAAATAGTGCAATCGCTATTTGTGGTTTTGGTTTTTATCATTCTTCCTTTGGATTTGACCAACTCTTCACCCTGTCTAATGTCCAAAACCCTTTCACTTGGTCAAATCCAAATCTAACAGGAGCTCTGCATTATGGTGAAACAGGCCTTTAAATTGGCTAAAGTTCTGTAACTGCAGAACATCCAATTCCACTTCTAGAAACACCTGTTAGTTGAAGAAAATAAAGATAGTTTTAACCCACGATATATTTCTTTGACAAATTTTGGTGTGCCTGTCAGAGGGCCAGCAAATAGAAGTGGCCCTGCACAGTTATCTTTTGTGTAAAAAAATCTACATAACAGACAGTCATTATTAATGCAGGCATGTCTTCCCTTATCTGGATCTGGGAGAAATGGACTGAATCTGATACCTTAAAGGTAAAAAAATTTAGCATTGATTTTCTCTGAGGGCTGCTACCTGCAAGGTTTCACTGACACAAGACCAGCTTTGCTAACTGAACTTCCTTTCTTTCTCCCATGATCTATATTACCACTAAAACCTGATTTACTGCCATAACCTCATTTTGGATATGCAGAAATGCAGAAAAATGATCAGCCAGCTAAAGGGTAAAAATGTATTAGTCTCCAGTTTCCTGGCTTCTCTCTGTGCATTCTTTCCAATTGGATGGTAAAAATCATTGTTTCCTCCACCAAATTTTGATTAATGGGAGAAGATTTGTGTTTGTCTAGTCTTGGTGTAGTAATTTTGGCGTACTTTTAAATGATGCTGGGGTATGAATATTTTGATTGCTTAATCCATTTCCTCCCAGAAATAGTCTTTTCCTTTACCTCTATCCTTCAGTGTTGTTCATAAGGGAGGTACTGGATAAAGTTTTCTCTCACCTTGTCATATATCCTTGAGGGCTTGATTTGTGACCAAGTCAGAGCACTCACTGTTGGTCTCCATCATCAGGGGGAGGAATCATTTTTGAGTCACATTAGGTGACCAGCCTTAACATGGCTGAGAACCTGAGGTTTCTTATTTTTTCTTTTGTTTTCTAAATGTGTTAAGCTTCCAGGAGGGCTTGTCATAAGAAGTTCCATCCATCATGGACTTTTGTCATCCCAAGTCTTGTTGCTTGGATAGGGCTGTGACAACAAGAGTCTTTTGCTTTCCTTAGCCTATTCCTGAGAGTATATATTTTATTTTGTTGGGGTGGGGGAAAAGATCACTGGGACTGGTTTTTCACTGAAGAAGCTGTTGGATTGATTCACTTAGAATCAATACACCACTGGAAATTCTAATAGTCCATGGCCAGAAGATGGATTCTTTAAATTGGGACTTCTAAGTTGAAAAATATTTTAGATCTCTGTTATTCCAAACGGTTAATCAGAGGATTGAATGTCAAGGAAAGACACCTAATAGTGTTATGGCTAGCCTTAAAATTTCTTTTGACTAAATTAGAGAGCAACAATCTGACCTAAAACAAAGTTAAACTTTTTTTGTAAGCTCAAACTGCTTTCCTCAGATCCTTTGAGAAAATAAGAATAAAAGCCACTTTACCTTGTCATAGAATCGTTAAAAATTTTATGTTTTTACTGCTGCATCCTGGATTTAGTTTCGGATGAGAGAACCAGCTTTATTTGTTTTGATATTTGTGTGATTTTTGAGTTGGTCCTTCACCTCTTTGGAGATGTCTCATACATGCTTGGCTAAGCCATAATCTTGGTTAAGGCTTATTAGTTTCATTTGGGAGGATACTTTTGGTTAAAAAAAAAAAAATCAAAAGCCAGAAACATCAGCTGTTTGTCCTACCTAAA
>NW_016823175.1:0-2220 GCF_001698545.2 Rhinopithecus bieti | reverse complement strand
TTTTTTTTTTTTTTTTTTTTTTTTTTACATTTTAGAAGAATTTTTTAGGAGCTATGTTTTTAAATTTTTATCATTTTATTTTATTTTAAATCTTTTATTTTCATAGGTTTTTGGGGATTTGGTATTTAATTACATATGTTCTCCAGTGGTGATTTGTGAAATTTTGGTGTACCCATCACCGGAGCAGTATACACTGAACTCAATTTGTAGTCTTTTATCCCTCACCCCTTTCTTACCCTTTTCCCTAAGTCTATTGTATCACTCTTATGCCTTTGCATTCTCATGGCTTAGCTCCCGCTTATGAGTGAGAACATGCAGTGTTTGGTTTTCATTCCTGAGTTACTTCACTTAGAATAATAGTCTCCAGCTTCTTCTAGGTTGCTGCGAATGCCATTAATTCCTTCCTTTTATGGCTGAGTAGTATTCAATCATAAATATACCACAATTTCTTTGTCCACTCATTTATAGTTTACATTCCCAACAGCAGTGTAGATGTGTTCCCTTTTCACTGCTTCCACATCAATATCTATTATTTTTATTTATTTATTTTTGAGATGGATGGAGTCTTACTCTTTCACTCAGGTTGGAGTGCAGTGACATGATCTTGGCTCACTGTAACTTCTGCCTCCCCGGTTCAAGCCATTCTTCTGCCTCAGCCTCTGGAGTAGGTGGGATTACAGGCATGTGCCACCTCACCTGGGTAATTTTTTTTTTGTATTTTAGTAGAGAGAGGGTTTCACCATGTTGTACACGCTGGTGTCAAATCCCTGACCTTAAGTGATCTGCCCATCTTGGCCTCCCAAAGTGTTGGGATTACAGGTGTAAGCCATCGTGCCTAGCCAACAACTATTATTTTTTCATTTTTTGATTATAAACATTCTTGCAGGAGTAAGATGGTATCACATTGTGGTTTTGATTTGCATTTCCCTGATCATTAGTGAAACAGAGCATTTTTTTCATATGTTTGTTAGCCATTTGTTTATCTTGTTTTGAGAATTGTTTATTCATGTACTTAGCCCACTTTTAACAGGATTGTTTGTTTGTCAATTTGTTTTGAGGTTTTGTAGTTTCTGGTTATTGGTTATCTTTCAGATGTATAGATTGTGAAGATTTTCTTTCACTCTGTGAGTTATATGTTTAGTCTGCTGACTGTTGCTTTGCTGTTTAGAAGCTCTTCAGTTTAGTTAGTCTCACCTATTTATTTTGCTTTTGTTGCATTTGCTTTTGGGCTCTTGGTCATGAACTTTTGCGTAAGCCAAAGTCCAGAAGGATTTTCCAATGTCATCTTCTAGAATTTTATAGTTTCAGGTCTTAGGTTTAAGTCCTTGATTCATCTTGAGTTGATTTTGTATAAGGTGGAGATGGGGATCCAGGTTTATTCTCTTACGTTCACCTTGCCAATTATTTCAGCAGCATTTGTTGAATAAGGTGTCCTTTACCCAAATTATGTTTTGTTTGCTTTGTCAAAGATAAGTTGGCTGTATTTAGATTTCTGGGATCTGTATTCTGTTCCATTGGTCTATGTGCTTATTTTATACCAACACCATGCTGTTTTGGTGACTATGGACTTAGAATATTGTTTGAAGTCGGGTGATGTGATACCACCAGATTTGTTCTTTTGCTTAGTCTTGCTTTGGGTATGTTGGCTCTTGTTTGGTTCCATACGAATTTTGAATTGTTTTTTCTAGTTCTGTGAAGAATGATGCTGGCATTTTAATGGGCATGGCATTGAATTTGTAGATTGCTTTTGTCCGTGTGGTCATTTTCATAGCAATGATTCTATTCATCCATGAGCAAGGGGTACATTTTCATATTTTGCATCATGTATGATTTCTTTCAGCAGTGTTTTGTAGTTTTCTTGAGGTCTTTCACCTCCTTGTTTAGGTATATTCCTAGTTATTATTTCTTTATAACTGCTGTCATAAAAGGGGTTCAGTTCTTGATTTGATTCTCTGCTGGTCACTTGGAGGGGCCCTTAGGGTCTTCTAGGTATACGATTATATTATCAGCAAACAGCAACTGTTTTACTTCCTCTTTACCAGTTTGGATGCCCTTTATTTATTTTCTTTGTTTGATTGATTTGGCTAGAATTTCAGTACTCTGTTGAATAAAAGTGGTGAGAGCGGCCATCCTTGTGTTGTTTCCCTGCTGAGAGTGAATGCTTTCAACTTTTCTCATTTGGTATTATGTTGGCTGTGGGTTTGTGTGCCAATTTTTCTG
>NW_016823174.1:0-1180 GCF_001698545.2 Rhinopithecus bieti | reverse complement strand
TTTTCCTTTTTAATGGAATCAAACAATCATTTTCTTTATAGGCTTTTATTATTTATTTACTTATTTACATTTTTATGTATTTTTTTGAGACAGAGTCTTGCTTGGTCACCCAGGCTGGAGTGCAGTGGCATGGTCTTGGCTCACTGCAACCTCCACCTCCCCGGTTCAAATGATTCTTCTGCCTCAGCCTCCCGAGTAGCTGGGATTGCAGGCGCGCGCCACCACACCTGGCTAATTTTTGTATTTTTAGTAGAGACTGGGTTTCACCATCTTGGCTAGGCTGGTCTTGAACTCCTGACCTCGTGATCCACCCACCTCAGCCTCCCAAAGTGCTGGGATTACAGGCGTGAGCCAGCACACCTGGCCTTTTTTGTTTTTTTTTTTGTTTTTTAAATGTTTAAGTCTTTAACCTGCCCGAAATATTTGTGTACCATAGAAGGCAGGGAACTAATTTTATTTTCCAATGGAAAACCAGTTGTGCCAATACCATTTATTGTCCTTCTTCATTGCCATTGATATTGCAGGTATATTACCATATGTATAGATGTCTTCCATTATCTTTTTTCCTATACTTAAACTTCACTTTCCATTACCAAAGCCTAAGTCTCAATATCTAGTAGGGCATACCCTTGTCTCCTTCAGTTATTTTTTTGGTATTGCCTTAGCTAACTTTTTTTTTTTTTTTTTTTTTTGAGACAGAGTCTTGCTCTGTCTCCCAGGGTGGAGTGCAGTGGTGTGATCTTGGCTCACTGCAAGCTCTGCCTTCAGGGTTCACGCCATTCTCCCGCCTCAGCCTTCGGAGTAGCTGGGACTACAGGTGCATGCTACCACACCTGGCTAATTTTTTTGTATTTTTAGTAGAGACGGGGTTTCAGCACGTTAGCCAGGATGGTCTCCATCTCCTGACCTCGTGATGCGCCTGCCTCAGCCTCCCAAAGTGCTAGGATTACAGGCGTGAGCCACTGTGCCCAGCCACACTGCCTTGGCTAATCTTAGATCGTTACTATTTCATGTGGTATTTGGAGTCATTTCTGTCAGATATAATGTCCTGTTGAAATGCTTATTGTAATTGCACAGAATAAATTTAACTTGGGGAGAATTGATATCTTTATATTATTGAGCCCTCCTGTTTAGAAACATGGTCTGTTTCTGCATAAACTTTTCTAAGGTACTTCAATGA
>NW_016823173.1:0-1084 GCF_001698545.2 Rhinopithecus bieti | reverse complement strand
CAGCTGGAGACTCAGGGAGGAGCTGATGTTCTAGATTGAGGGTCATGGAGCTGGAGACCCAGAGAGGAGTTGATGTTCCAGTTTGAGGGTCTTGCAGCTGCAGACCGTGAGAGGAGCTGATGTTCTAAATTGAGAGTCATGCAGCTGAAGACTCGGAGAAGAGCTGATGTTCTAGATTGAGGGCCCTACAGCTGTAGACCTGGAGAGGAGCTGATGTTCTAGTTTGAAGGTCATGCAGCTGAAGACTCAGGGAGGAGCTGATGTTGTTCGCGTTGAGGGTCTTTCAGCTGGAGACTCAGGGAGGAGCTAATGTTCTAGATTGTGGGTCATGGAACCGGAGACCCGGAGAGGAGCTGATGTTCTAGTTTGAAAGTCTTGCAGCTGCAGACCTGGAGAGGAGCTGATGTTCTAGATTGAGGGTTGTGCAGCTGAAGATTCGGGGAGGAGCTGGTATTGTTCGCATTGAGGGTCTTTCAGCTGGACACTCAGGGAGGAGCTGATTTCTAGATTGAGGGTCATGGAGCTGGAGACCTGGAGAGGAGCGGATGTTCTAATTTGAGGGTCGTGCAGCCTAAGACTCGGGGAGGAGCTGATGTTCTCATTTGAAGGCCCTACAGCTGGAGACCAGTGGAGAAGCTGATGTTCCAGTTTGAGGGCCGTGCAGCTGAAGACTCAGGGAGGAGCTGATGTTCTAGATTGTGAGTCATGGAGCTGGAGACCCAGATAGGAGTTGATGTTATAGTTTGAGGGTCTTGCAGCTGAAGACCCGGGGAGGAGCTGATGTTCTAGATTGAGGTTTGTGCAGCTGAAGAACTGGAGAGGAGCGGACGTTCTAGATTGAGGGTTGTGCAGCTGGAGATTCGGGGAGGAGCTGATGTTCCAGTTTGAGGGTCGTGTAGCTGAAGACCCAGAGAGGAGCTGATGTTCTAGATTGAAGTTCATGCAGCTGAAGACTCAGGGAGGAGTTGATGTTGTAGTTTGAGGGTCTTGCAGCTGAAGACCCAGGGAGGAGCTGATGTTCTAGATGGAGGTTTGTGCAGCTGAAGACTCAGGGAGGAGTTGATGTTGTAGTTTGAGGGTCTTG
>NW_016823172.1:240005-248075 GCF_001698545.2 Rhinopithecus bieti | reverse complement strand
AATTACTCGTTATTTTCTTGATCCCCTAATTACAAAATTCCAGCCTATAGTATTTTATCCTAATATAATATTTATTTTTTGCTTGCCAATTTCTGTGCATGTATCATACTGTGCTATAAAAAACTATGTAAAATGAATTTAGTATATTTAAAAATTTTTGTTGGGCTATAAACTTCTAACCAAGCATCTTCAGAATTAAATCATTATTGTGAATATTATTAAAAGGTAATTAAAATATAACTGTATTAGAGAGACTGATTAAAGTAATAAACACAAATGCAATTATATGAGAAATGCATCAAAAATGACCTCTATAGGAATGCTTTCCTTCAATTTTGTGTTCATGTACAAATAGTATTTATTACTAGAAAGACATTAACTTGTAAACATTTACAGACAAAATGTATGTGGCCTCTAGTAAGTTTGAAACTTACAGAAAGTATTTAATGTTTGATATGTTAGTTGCCATAGAGGAAAAGTATATTCTGTTGGAACTATTCTAGTAAGTATGTAAGTAAAATAAATAAATAAAGATCAGTGAAAGCCATTTTCCATGTGTCTTCCCATTGTGTCATTTCAGGATTATTCCCCAGAAGCTATAAAACCTTTAGTAACATTGGAAGTTGACGAGCCAAGCTCATTAAATGAAAACTGTCAAAAACCTTGCTCCCTTATGCTATTATGTGTGTACTCAGAATATCCAAACAGAGGTCAAACTATATCATCTCTAGTGNTTATTCCCCAGAAGCTATAAAACCTTTAGTAACATTGGAAGTTGACGAGCCAAGCTCATTAAATGAAAACTGTCAAAAACCTTGCTCCCTTATGCTATTATGTGTGTACTCAGAATATCCAAACAGAGGTCAAACTATATCATCTCTAGTGTCATGCTTCCCTTTTAACAATTATATGCATAACACATGGAATGAATTCAAGTCACACAGAAGTATATGTTGGCTTGAGAGAACAGGCTTCCCAAACATCAGAATTTAAAATTGTCCCTTTGTTTTAAGGTTTTACCTCTTGAGAAATGTATCAAATTAAGTCTCAAGTAGAGATAGAGATAAGGTTTTATTTATTAAGGTGGAGGTAAAGTTATTCCTGAGGGCCTTCTCCAGCAGAGCAAGTGAGAAAAGAGTAAGTACAAATAGAAGATTTAAAATTGATTCCTCCTGTAACCCCAGCACTTTGGGAGGCCGAGGCAGGCAGATCACGAGGTCAGGAGATCGAGACCATCCTGGCTAACACGGTGTAACCCAGTCTCTACTGAAAATACAAAAAAATTAGCCAGAATTGGTGGCGGGTGCCTGTAGTCCCAGCTTCTGGGGAGGCTGAGGCAGGAGAATGGCCTGAACCTGGGAGGCGGAGCTTGCAGTGAGCGGAGGTCAGGCCACTAGCACTCCAGCCTGGATGACACAGCGAGACTCCTTCTCAAAAAAAAGAAAAAGAAAATAGATTCCTTAAAGATCCTCATGCTTTGAGAAACTCCTTGGAAGATATTTTCATACCCCAGGGGTTCTCACACAATCGTTAGGTCCCACAATAGACCACCTGCAAGCTGAGGAGCAAGGAAACCAGTCCAAGCCCCAAAGCTGAAGAATTCGGAGTCCAATGTTGGAGGGCAGGAAGCATTCAGCACGGGAGAAAGATGTAGGCTGAGAGGCTAAGCTGGTCTAGGCTCTTCATCTTTTTCTGCCTGCTTTCATATTCTGGCCACACTGGCAGCTGATTATATGGTGCCCACTCAGATTAAGGGTGGGTCTGCCTTTCCCAGACCACTGACTCAAATATTAATCTCCTTTGGTTACACCCTCACAGATACACTCAGGATTAATATTTTGTGTCCTTCAACTCAATCAAGTTGACACTCAGTACTACTCATCACAGAGATACTATAAGAACATAATGAGAATCACACTAAAATGGTAGATGGCTCAGTAAAATGATAGTTAATAGATCAACCAGGGACTTCAGATTGTATAGAACATCAGACCAAAAGAGGCTGATAGATTTGAGAATATGTAATTGTAGCAAAAGACTATAGGTCCAAGAATTACTGAAACTTTTGAAAGTTTAGCAGTTTGGAGTTGTGACTGTAGGTGTGGTAAGTATATCCAAGAGCAGAAGTGATAATCAGACATAGAAAATGATAAGCTCTGGTATGGAATTGGTCATTCATACAGATCAGGTCGGTGCTTGTAGGTGGGTAGAAAGACTTGATCCATGTTGTGAGGCGTTTAATAAGTGATATTGTTAGATCTATTCAAAGATCCTGTTATTAGTAGATGACAAAATGTTTCTAAATATTTTTAAGAAGTAGAGAGTAGTACAACTAAATGACATGATCCTAACATGATTGCTTTGCTTGTTTGTTTTATGTTTACGTAGTAACAATCAAATTGCCTGACTGGTGTTTTGGGGTAAGGATAAGAGTGATTGAAGGCCAAAGAGCTCACCAGCAAAACCTAATACACATTTCTGTGGCAATACTGAAGTATTTTTGGTAGTAGTTGAAGGGCAGCCTCCTTTTTTTGTAAGGACCCCTGGGATGATAAAGTCTTTAGTGGAACAGTAGATTTTATTTTAAGCAAAGAAACATTAGAGAAATAGATGCTTTGATGCCTTAACAAGGAGTTGAAGAGGGCGTGCTGAAAAGAAAGAAAGTCTAAGAATTTTGGTTAAATGAAGAACAAAGTTATTGGAGGTGAGAGGGAAGAGTTTCAGATAACCAGAACAGAGTCTTTAATTCGGTGCTGAGAGTAAGGAAATGAGCAGGAGAATCCTGATATATTTAGCTTTTTGTCAGGCAAACACATTTCAGTGTCCTCTGGATGGTTAGAAAGTCAGTCTACCTCTGAATTCAGCGGCAGCTGGAATCTCATTTCCCTTAGATTCTCAGGGATGGAAACTGGCAGGGTATGAAGACTGATTCTGGTGGCTGCTCAGTCAGTCATGCCTGACAGGTGCTGGGATGTTGCTTTGTGTTCTGCCTTACAGTCTGGTGAGGAGTTTTCATAAATATACGAGAAGCCATATTAAAAGCTTTGGACACTGAAAATGTTAGATTGCTTCCAAATTCTCGAGGTGGGGGTAAAGTCCTGTTTATCTGCTCTATTTCTATATATGTCGGATAAAATGTGATTATGTTTACAAAAAGTAAAGGTAATTTTTGTGTAATACAGATGACTGAAAGGCATAAACAACTTCTACCTTACCATTTTAATTTATAGAGGAAATGTTAAGTGGCAATATTGGGGGAATGATTATTATGAGAAGATACATGGGGTACTATTTATAGCCATCAATCTCAAAAGCATATATTGTTCCAGGATAATTTATTTGAATAATAAATGTTTTTTATCATAATGATCACAGAATAAACCTCCATATTTTTGTGTGTGAAATATTGCAATGAATAAAATATATTAAACTGTAATATATAAAATAAGCAATGCAAATCATTAATACATAATAATAGCATTTACATCCTCTAAGTAAAATAAATATTCATGTCATATCATATGTAAATTTTAAAATTCTGTATTCATCATCCAGAAGACAATTTTCCTGGAACACTTAAATTATTTTGCTATTTTGTTTCAATTAGTTTTGAAAAAAAAAAAGTGATTTTATTTTCAGCAAGTGTTCATAATGGCTGTGTTATTTATAAATAAAATAAATAACTACATTCAATAAGTAATTCAAAATACATTATTTTACTTTTGCTTTAAAATTTCTTAAATGTTTTATAGTAATAGTGTTAAATTAT
Organism: Rhinopithecus bieti; assembly: GCF_001698545.2. NCBI lineage: Eukaryota > Metazoa > Chordata > Mammalia > Primates > Cercopithecidae > Rhinopithecus > Rhinopithecus bieti. The sequence goes on along the minus strand of NW_016823172.1, from coordinate 244,306 downwards.
TTATTTTATTACTCCTGTATATTTGTATTAGTATACTTAAATTTACTTATTATATTTATAACTCATATTAATGTTTCATGTTCTGAGTCTTTTTTAGATCAAGTATTAAATAGTTTAGATTACAACACCAGTCTGTTCTGTGGGGCTTCTTTACAGGATGGCAGGAAGAAGTGACAAGCAAAGGGGGAAAAGACCCTTATAAAACCACCAGGTCTCCTGAGAACTCAGATCCCTCCCTAAACATGTGGTGATTATGGGAATTACAATTCAAGATGAGATTTGGGTGGAGACACAGTCAAACCATGTCATTTCACCCCTGGCACCTCCAAAATCTCATGTCCTCACATTTCAAAACACATCATGCCTTTCTAGCAGTCCCCTAAACTCTTAGCTCATTACAGCATTAACCCTAAAGTCCAAGTCCGAAGTCTCATCTGAGAAAAGACAAGTTCCTTTCGCCTATGAACCTGTGTGAAACCAAAGAAAGTTAGTTGCTTCCTAGTTACAATGGGGGGAGAAGCATTGGGTAAATATATACCCATTCCAAATGGGAGAAATTGGCCAAAACAAAGGGGATACAGGATTCATGCAAGTCTGAAATCCAATAGGGCAGTCATTAAACATTAAAGTTTGAAAATAATCTTTGACTCTATGTCGCACATCCAGATCACACTGATACAAAAGATAGGTTCCAATGGCTTGGACAGCTCAGACCCTGTGACTTTGCAGGATACAGCCTCCTCCCAGCTGTTTTCACAGGCTGGTGTTGAGCGTCTATGGCTTTTCCAGGCTCATGGGGAAGTTGTCAGTGGATTCTGGGGTCTGGAGGCGGCTGACCCTCCTCTCACAGCTTCACTAGACAGTGCCACAAAGGGACTCTATGTGGGGGCTCTAACCCCACATTTTTCTTCCAAACTGCCCTAGCAGCGGTTCCCCGTGAGGATTCCACCCCTGCAGCAAACTTCTTCCTGTACATCCAGGCATTTCCATCCATCCTCTGAAATCTAGGCAGAGGTTCTCAAACTTCAATTCTTGATGCCCATGTACCCACAGGCTCAACATCACATGGAAGCCACCGAGGTTTGGGGCTTTCACCCACTGAAGCAATGGCCCAAGCTGTACCTTGGCCCCTTTTAGCCATGGTTGGAGTTGAAGCAGCTGGGATGCAGGGCACCATGTCCTGAGGCTGCACACAGCAGGGGGGCCCTGGGCTCAGAAGGGCACCATTTTTTTCCTCCTAGGCCCCCGGGCCTATAATGGGAGAGGCTTCTTGAAGGTCTCTGAAATGCCCTGGAGCCATTTTCCCCATTGTCTTTGTGATTAACAGTTTTCTCCTAGCTACTTATGTAAATTTCTGCAGCAGGTTTGAATTTCTCCCCAGAAATTTTTTGTTTTGTTTTGTTTCATTTTTTTCCTATTACATCAGGCTGAAAATTTTCCAAACTTTCGTATTCTGCTTCCTCTTTAATGTTTTGTTGCATAGAAATTTCTTCTGCCAAAAACCCTAAATCATCTCTCTCAAATTTAATGTTCCACAGATCTCTAGAGCAGAGGCAAAATGCTAACAGTCTCTTTGCTAAAGCACAGCAAGAGTGACCCTTAATCTAGTTCCCAACAAGTTTTTCATCTCCACCTCAGTCTCAACTTTATTGTCCACATCACTATCAGCATTTGATCAAAGTCATTCAACAATTCTCTAAAAAGTTCCAAACTTTCCCACATCTTTCTGTCTTTTTTTGAGTCCTCCAAATATTCCAACATCTGCCCAGATCCAAAGTTGCTTCTACATTTTTGGGTATTCTTATATTTATTCCCCACTCCCTTAGTACTAATTTACTGTATTAATTCATTCTCATGCTGCTATGAAGAAATACCCAAGACTGAGTAATTTATAAAGAAAAGAGGTTTAATTGACTCACAGTTCTGCATGACTTGGAAAACCTCAGAAAACTTACAGTCATGGCAGAGAGCAAAGGGGAAGAAAGGCATCTTCTTCAAAGGGATGCAGGAAGGAGAAATGCTAAGCAAAAAGGGAAGAGCCCCTTATAAAACTATGAGGTCTCATGAGAACTCACTCACTATCAGGAGAATAGCAGCATGGTGGTAACTGCCCCCATGATTTAATTACCTCCAACCAGGTTCCTCACATGACATGTGGGGATTATGGGAACTACAATTCAAGATGATATTTGGGTGGGGACACAGCCAAGGCACATCAATTAAGATGGCTGCACTTACAGAATATTATTGAAAAGTTATTAATGTATTACATTCAAATTCTTGATTATTTCTATTGATGAAATGCAGCAAAAGTTTAAGCAATTAAAATCTAGGCTGGGCACTGTGGCTTATGCCTGTAATCCCAGGACTTTGGAAGGCCAAGCCGGGTGGATCATGAGGTCAAGAGTTCAAAACAAGCCTGGCCAATATAGTGAAACAGTCTCTACTAAAAATACAAAAATTAGCCAGGCGTGGTGATGTGTGCTTGTAGTACTAGCTACTCAGGAGGCTGAGGCAGGAGGATTGCTTGAACCTGGGAGGCAGAGGTTGCAGTGAGCTGAGATGGTGCCACTGTGCTCCAGCATGGGTGACAGAGTGAGAAAAAGTCTCAAAATAAAACAAAGCAAAGCAAAACAAACAAATAACAAATCTAGACAGTAAAAATTACAAATTAATCTTAAAATACAGTTACTTCATTTGTTGTGTTCTCATTTATGCAACAGCAAACACATAATTACTTTAGCAAATTTTATCCTTACATCAGTTCACTTATCATTTCATAGTGTTTCTGGCTTGGAATAACTCACTGAATAATTTCTCAGCAGTAAGAGCTAGAAGTGCATCAACAATTATCATTACATCAAAGTCTATCTTAATTACAACATTCATAATAATATAATATCTATAAGTATGTGACATATCATCTGCCAAGCTGTGAGTTAATTCTTTAAATATGTTAATTTATTTAAGTTTTACCACAATTCTATGAATGAAATAGCATTATTAGTTTCCCTTTACAGATGAGGAAATTGAATCTTAGAAAGTTTAAATGAAGAGTTCCAAATTGCACAACAATTAAATATTAGACTTAGAATGTAAACTCAAGTAGTTTTGCTTTGGGTGACACTCTTAAATATTACTCTTTAATTTTAAATAGATCAGTATTATGATATATTAGAATTATTCCTTTCTTAAGTAATGTCTTCCATCACATTATAAGGTATATTTTAATTCCTCATATTTCTTTGTTGTACTAAATCATGGCGATTTATTTCAACAGTTACATAGGAAAAAATGGCATGACAAAATTCTCAGACAAAACATATTGGGCTGGGCATGGTGGCTGACGCTTGTAATCCTAGCACTTTGGAAAGCTGAGGCAGGTGAATTATCTGAGGTAAGGAGTTTGAGACCAGCCTGGCCAACATGATGAAACCACATCTCTACTAAAAATACAGAAAAATTAGCCAGGTGTGGTGGCATGTGCCTCTAGTCCCAGCTACTCAGGAGACTGAGGCATGAGCATCCCTTGAACCTGAAAGGTGGAGATGCAGTGAGTTGAGATCACAACCCTGCACTCCAATCTGGGTAACAGAATGAGACTTTGTCTGAAAAAATTTTAAAACAATTTAGAAAAATGTAAAAGACATAATAACTTATTCTGTCTATCTGAGCTGGAATTTCCTATTTTATTAAATTTTGGATTACAATATCTGCCTTACAATTGTATACAAAGAGTTAGGAATTTGGACTTTGCTCTTGCCCACACATATTTTGGTGCCGTCAAAGGTGTAGGGAAAAAGAACCTCACCAAAGATGGCCGAATAGGAACAGCTCCAGTCTCCAACTCCCAGTGCGAGCGACACAGAAGACTGGTGATTTCTGCATTTTCAACTGAGGTACTGGGGTCATCTCACTAGGGAGTACTGGACAATCGGTGCTGGTCAGCTGCTGCAGCCCGACCAGCGAGAGCTGAAGCAGGGCGAAGCATCGCCTCACCTGGGAAGCGCAAGGGGGAAGGGAATCCCTTTTCCTAGCCAGGGGAACTGAGACACACAACACCTGGAAAATCGGGTGACTCCCACCCCAATACTGTGCTTTAAGCAAACGGGCACAGCAGGAGAATATATCCCACACCTGGCTGGGAGGGTCCCACGCCCACGGAGCCTCCCTCATTGCTAACACAGTAGTCTGTGATGTAACCGCAAGGCAGCAGCGAGGCTGGGGGAGGGGCGCCCACCATTGCTGAGGTTTAAGTAGGTAAACAAAGCCGCTGGGAAGCTCGAACAGGGTGGAGCTCA
>NW_016823172.1:214234-236687 GCF_001698545.2 Rhinopithecus bieti | reverse complement strand
GGGAGTTATACCTGATATAAATGATGAATTGATGGGTGCTGACGAGTTGATGGGTGCAGCACACCAACATGGCACAAGTATACATATGTAACAAACCTGCATGTTATGCACATGTACCCTAGAACTTAAAGTATAATAAAAAAATTAAAAAAAAATGTATACAGAGGATATTATACAATATATAAGAAATATTTTATAACCTATAAATTATTTATGCCTATTGATTATTTATCAATCTATAAGCCTATAGAAGTTCAAGTCAATGTGAATAAAAATGTAAAAGGATAGGCAATTCTCAGTAAATTTATAAAATTCTTGGAATTTGTTTTCTCTCTCTTTTTTTTTTTAATTATTTTTTTAAGGTGCAGGGTCTCCCTATGTTGCTCAGCTTGTGTCAATCTCTTGGCCTTAAGTGATCCTCCTGCCTCAGCCTCCCAAGTAACTGCGATTACAGGCACAATATAGCAAGCCTGGCTTATTTCTTCCCTTTGTTTCTGCGCTCTCAATTCACAGCCTCCCATCAAGAATGAAGTAAATTCATTATTTTACCCTTCTTTCTCTCAGTCCCTCTTTTTCTCTAACTTTATAAATTTGGGTGTCTCAAATTATGTGGTAGTATTGTCAACATGTAATTTTATTCCCCTGACTTATTGAATAGTTATTGCTTACAAGCAAGGATAATTTTTAACATAATCACAACAAAACTGCCAAATCCAGAATTAACATGGATACATTACTATTTAATTATCGGACACCATTAAAATGTTTCCAAATGTCACAATATTGTCTTCATATCAAACAGATTTACTTAATAATCAAATCATTCCTCTGGTCAAAATGTCTCTTCAGTCTCCATTTTAACAGGGCTATTTCCTAAATTTTTTCTCAATTTTATTACCAGGACTGTTTCCTAAAATTGTTCCCTGGTATTTTTCATATTATATGAGAGTTATTTTGTAGAATTTCACTCAACATGAAATTATTTGCTGTTTCCTTATAATTAGATTCAGGTTATGCATCTTTTGTGCGAACACAGAAACAATAATGCGTTATTTTCATTGCATCTTATCAGGTAGTGCACAATTTTATTTTGCCCCATTAAAGATGATGTTCATTTTAATCACCCGATTAAGGTGATTTTTGGCCACGGTAATCCACCACAAAGTTTTTCCTTCTCTATCATAATCAATCAGCATTTTGTGGAGTAGAATTTTGAAACTATGTAAATGTTCTTTCTTTGTTAATCCTTCAATGTATTTGTTTAAGAAATTATTTAAGAACATATTCATGGTACCCTACCTTAATGCAAGGATTTCAATCCATTACTACTGTTATTTATTTTGATGTTAATTATTTCCCATGTTTTACGAGTGGGAATCCTTTTAATGACCTCTGTTCCTGCTAAAATGCTCCCTGCCTTGTTTACATACTTCTTTACTTTCTGGCAATACAAGCGTTTTCGGAAACTTCTTATAATTTCTTGCTTCTGCTCTGGAGTCATCAGGTTCTTCAGGGGAGCCCTAGTTCCGTTAGTGGAGAAAGTTATTTAGGAGCCAAATTATGAGCATGTGCATGCACACACATACATGTATATTTACATGCTAATTTACATTTGTATTTATTTTTGTGTCTATCGTTTGATATTGCCAATAATGTGTTCCAGTATAGCTACAGAGAGTTTATTAGTTTCTTCCTCTATATATTTGAAACTCCTCCAACAGAAGGAAATCAGTCTGTAATTAGTTTTGATATAATTATGTAGATAATCAAATTATTTGAAATTAACCCATCTCATTAGTGTTATATGTTCTCATCCTCTGCAAGGATGTTTTCACCACATTTGGGCTTTGAGCATCCATACGAACAGTTCCCTATATATGGACACTGTCTTTTGATTCTGAAAGCCTGAACCTAGATACCTGACATGGTTTAACTCTGTGTCCCCACCCAAATCTCATGAATTGTAATCTCCACATGTCAGAGGAAGGATCTGGTGGGAAGTGATTGGATTATGGAGGCAGATTTTCCCCATGCTGTTCTGTGATGGTGAATGAGTTCTTATGAGATGTGATGGTTTAAAAATGTGGCACTCCTCCTCACTCTCTCTCTCCTGCCACTATGTAAGAAGTGCCTTGTTTCTCATTTGCCTTCCAACATGACTGTGAGTTTCCTGAGGCATCCTACCCAGTCATGAGAAACTCGGTGTCAATTAAACCTCTTTTTCTTCTTAATAAATTACCCCGTCTCAGTTCTTTTTTTTTTTTTTTTTTTTTTTTGAGACAGAGTATTGCTCTGTCACATCAGCTGGAGTGCAGTTGTGTTATCTCAGCTCACTGCAACCTCCATCTCCCAGGTTCAAGCAATTCTCCTGCTTCAGCTTCCTGAGTAGTTGGGATTACAGGCACCTGCCACCCCACCTGGCTACTTTTTTTTTTGTATTTTCAGTAGAGATGGAGTTTCACCACATTGGCCAGGCTGATGTAGAACTCCTGGCCTCAAGTGATCAACCCGCTGCAGCCTCTTAGAGTGCCGGCATTACAGACATGAGTCATCACACTCGACCTTCAGGTAGTTCTTTATAGCAGTATGAAAATGAACTAATACAATCCCTTTCGCATCTCATTCTGGCTCTAACTCCCCATACTAAGCCAACTACATGAGTGCTTGTGCTCCACATCCTGCCCAGGCTCTGACACCTCAAATGGGTTTCCCTCCAGTGTATATGGCTGCTCATCCACTTGCTCTCTGATTCCTCACACTGGGCAGCCCTTCCACATAGATGTATTCCTTATCTTGCTGAGGTTCTGAGACTACACGATAGGATAATGGCATTTCCCCTGCCTACCACCCTATGTGGACCTATCATGTCTTAATGGTTTTAGGACTCTACTCTTCAGAAAGAGGAAGAAAAAAAAAAATCTCAAAGTAAGTAAACTATAGAATTACAGAATATGAATAGGAAATTATGTGTTGATATATATTAAAGCATGCTGATTGATAAATCAGTATATTTTCCAACATATTTGTATTTTATCAGAGAAAAAAGTATTTATGTCTTTATACAAAGAAATAAATATAAAATATTGAACTTTAAGAATTGGAAAAATGAAAAAATAATTTTCTCTGTCATCTATATATTTATTCTGAAGAGAGAGTTGTTAAGGGTTGGCATTAATGATCTTCAGATTTCCTTAACGTTGAATCCATAAGGTAGCTCTCTATTCTGTTTACATAAAATATAGTTATATATAGAAGCCACATTTCTAGACTAAGGAGTCTGGTGATTTAAGAATTACATATACACAGGAAGTCAAATACAGTTTTAAGCTATATGATTCTATAGGATTTTAGAAACTATCCTGAATTAATATTTATGGACTATTTCCATATGGACAACATTCTAAACAATTTACATGTAATAACTTATTTAATTTTTATGACAACACTGGGACACAGTTTTTCTCTCATTATACAGGTAAGGAAATTGAGGCTCAGATGTTATTAAAATTGCTCTCAAAACATACACAACTATTGGGTGGCAAGGCTGGGATCCAAACCTAAGCACTTGCATTGGTAACCACTGTGCAATGTTGGTTTGGATAATTTGGCAAACATAGTGATTACTCTGTCCTGGATCAGAAACTTCTCTGATATCCCAGCAACTTTTTATATTAAAAAAGCAAGTCCCAAAAGTGTACTAGAATCGCCATATATGGTAGTTTTTGTTATCAATCTTTAGTGTTTTCTCCTTTGAATCATCAGAGGCACACTTATCTGTGAACAGAGAAAACAGACCTTTATTTTATCTGTCCTTTTAAGGCAATAAATGAGATAAGATTCCTTTTCAGTGGGGCAGCTTGCTTATGTCTGACTTTTCTTATTTTTTATAGAATAAGTTAAAACTTGGCATCTTGTATTTCACTGAAGATATAGCTAATTCTTCTCCTTTTCACTTCTGCAGAGAGGTGTGTGAATAGCAATGTGTCATACTAAACAAACTGTTAATAAGCAATTTCTTCTTGAAGTTTTTAGTTTAAATTATTTTGGAACACTTATACTCTCCAAACATTTTGATGTTTGAATTAACAAAATTTTCTGATCTCAATAAGGAAAAAATTTTCAGCATTAAAAGTATAAGAGAGATTGATAACTAATGCGTCCATTGTACATTTTTCCTTTTAAATGCTCTTAACAGTCCAATATATATTAAGCTGTATTTCAGTAGAACATGCATATAAAGAACAATAATGTATATCTATTTTAATGTTATGTTGTAATAGTTTTCTTCCTTTACTATTCTTGACAATTTTTTACTATGTCCATCTATCTTTCTTAAATGTAAGGTCTCGCATCATCACCAAAGTGCATTATGAATCACCAATTCTGCACATTAATAAGCTGTGCAGTTTTAGTGTTTAGGATAAGAAAGTGTGATAACATCTCCTGAAATAGTAATATGTCTCTTTCTATAGTGCACCTTGTCAGAATCTCTCAAAGCAATTAAAAAATAAATGGGAAAATACTGTTCTCTGAGATATTTGTTTCATGGTTAGAAACAGATAAATCCATGTCACAGCTGAAAATACTGGCAACAGAATCAAGTAAGTGAATTCCAAAAAATCCACATTTTGCCAAGAATAGTCCATGCTTTCTATAGACTGGTACATGTTCTAGTAGCTAATAATGTTTCCTTCCTTTTCTGTATAATTAAGTCCCTGAATTGACATTTGTATAAACTATTTTACAGTGCAGAACAAATGTAAGATTACTAGTGCTGTGTAGTATATTAAACTGACTATTAGACTACAGTTTGGGAAAATGAAGTTCTAGTGTCTCTAAATTTTTTTAGTTATATAATTACAAACAAACATTTTGGATTTTAAAATCTTGATTTGAAATAATAACTAATTTAATGGTTTGATTGCTAGTCATTGCTAAAGAGTTTTGGAAAACAAAATAAATAAAAATAATACAGATTGAAACTACAGGGTATTGCATATGCAACTTTTGATGATGATTAATATGATAATGATGTTGAAGAGAGCAATGTTATTTTTTAAATAACTAATTATCTTCAAGAAACAATCACTGAAGATCTTTTTAAGAGTTCATTAAAGGTACAACGAGCAATCTTGTGTAGCCTTTTGTCAAATATATGATGGCCTATTCTTCCTGGAACTCCAAAAAATATTGATAACAAATGTCACCCTTATCCTTTTTGTAGTATAAAATAAAAACATTTTAGAATGAATTACATTCTCTTAGACACTTAATCAGATTTCTAAGGATAGTTTCTTGTTTTAAAAAAGTAAAACCTGTGTTATTTCAGTGGATATAACTTTGTATATTTAATAATTAATTTTACATAATTTCCGAAAATTGGGCTCAGAATTACTGGGGATAGAACCACTCATATAAATGGAGTACATGACAGCTAACAGTATCAGCATGTCTTTTAAGGTATTGCTATGGTTATTGCAAGTACATTTTTCAAAACCTAACTATGGTAGACCTGTGTCTGTTCCAAAACAGTTTGACATTTATTGAGACAAAACAAAAGAAGAAAGGTCAGTTTGGTCCAGAAACCATGAAAATAGCCAAATATTTAAAGGTTTAATAATAAATAATAATTATATATATATATTGAAATAGTTAAGATGTCACATATCATTTCAGTAAAGTTGTGTCATACGTGGTAAAAATGAAATATTGGTAGCAACAAAGAGTTTTATTTGACCATCATAATTAACATTTCTTGGAAAATGTACTGAGAGAATAAGCTCATCAAAAGCAGAATGATGTCAGTGACATCCCTATTTTTAAGTAAGAAGTTCAAAAAGCCAGTGTATACATAAAATCAAATTAAAAACTGGAAAAAATAACTATCAAAATCAACATTATTAGAGATCTGAAAACTAACTGAAAGCTTGCCACAACCTGGGGAGCATTTACTCAGAAAGAGAAAAACAAACAAACAAACAAATAAAAAACACTAAATTCCATTAAGAAAAGCAAATTTTGTGGTGTTTTAACTATGCTCTGTTTCCCAGCTCAGTGGTAGTTCAAGAAATCACAGCCCTCATCACTCCAAGTATTGGTAAAGAAAGGAAAAGAATGGAACTTATACAGTAATTATCTGTTGGTCTATCTAGTGGATCTGTGAAAGACCTGCTCAGAAGGCTTGTCTTTATCTCAACTGACTGAAATTTGTCTTTTACTAAAGCTGCTAGGCAGGGATGTTTATTGAAGACATTTATAGACAAACATTTTAGACACTGCTGCTGAGGAATTGGTTAATAATTGGGGCAAATACTAAATTATGTCAAAAGCTTGAAAGTAAAGATTGGATAGTGTATTGCTTAGAAAAAGGGCTTTGAAAAGCTTTGACATATTACTGGAAAACAAGAAAGATACACATATGTCCCTGGTTCTGCCCATGCTTAGAAAAGGCTTGAAAATCCCCAATCTCTCACATCTGTCTGATATGGAAACTCTGCACAAAAAGAAAGTTAAGTCTAAGATAAACTTTCAAACTTCTTAACTGAGTTTTGAAAGTGTGCCATAACACACACAGAACATTTCTGCAAAGACTGGAAGACAGTTTGCTTCCAAGCATTTAATAAAACTATTCAATCATGACACATTAAGCTATCCAAATAATCAATTCACTGACCACAAATGCCAAAAAATACATAATTTACAAAATCAATTCAGAGAAGTTATTAAACAAATGGAAAAAATAAAAAGCAGCAAGAACACTCTACAGAGAAGAAAAAATCTGATATCCAGATTTTGTACATCATAATGTTCAAACTGTTCCAAATTCAACAATATGCATGAGATCTGCAAAGAAACAAGAAAGTATGGCCCATACACACACAAAAAAGTGATCAAACTAATTTAATAACCAGACATTGAATTTACAAGTACTTTAAATAATTCCAATGTCTTTAAAGAGCTAAAAGAAATATTATCTAAATTACTAAAGGAAAACATTAAATGTATCACCAAATACAAAATAATAATAAAAGAATATAAATCTTAAAAGGAATCAAACAGAAATTATGGAGTCAAAAGTACAACAAAATAAAAAAATATTTTAGAGGGGTTACACATCAGATCTCCACATACGGAAGAACAACTCATTAAAGCTGAAGTAGATCAATTGAGATTTTCCAATTTGAGAAAAATAGAGAAAAAAATGATGAGAAAATAAAGAACAAATCCCCAAAGACCTATGAGATGCCATCAAGCACACTATTATGTGCACAGTAGTAGTTTCAGAAGGTGTGGAAAAAGGACAGAAACATGTATTTAAAGACATAATGGCAGAAAACCCAAATTTGATGAAAAATATTAATCTACACATCCAAGAATCTCAACCAGCTCCAAGTAGAATAAACTAACAGAGAGCCATGCCTATACATATTATAATCAAACTGATAAAAGCGGAAACACAAATAGGAACTGGAAAGCAGCAAGAAAGTAGTTACTCCTCACATACAATGGATTAATACATATAATAAGATTAACATCTGATTGTGCATAATAAATTATGGAGGCCAGAAATCAATGGTATGCCATATTTGAACTTCAGAAAGAAAAGAAAAATCTTGAAACACAAATTTTATATTTATAAAAATGAGCTTTCAGAAATAAAGAATAAATTAATACAGTCTCAGATTAAGAAAAGAAAAAAAAATGAGTTTGTTGTTAACATACCTGCAGTATAAAAAATGCTAAAGTTCTTCAGGATAAATTTAAAGGAAACTAAACAATAACTTGAAGCCATATGAAGAAAAAAGGAGTACCAGTAAAGATAACTACATAGTTAAAATAAAGAACAGTATTAATTTTGTTTATATCTCTTCTTGTTTTCTATCTTTTATTTTCTATTTTATAACATAATATTTATAAATATATGTCAATGGGCACACTACAAAATGTAATTTGTTGTAATAATAGAATGAACAGGAGTAAAATACAAAAGATAAAATTTTGTAAATTATTAAAATTAAGTGGCTATTACTCCAAATTATATTATTAATTAAATAGTTTATGATAATCTCCAGGACAATATTTAAGAAAACTCAAAATACATAGTACAAGGAATGACAAGGGAATAAAAAGAGTGCCTTGGAAAATAACTACTTAACATAAAATAAGGCAGTAATGGAGAAATTGGGGAACAAGAAAAAGACAGAGGCCACATAAGAAACAAAAGCTAAATGGCAAAAGTAAGTCCATCTTTATAACTTAATAGAATAGATATAATGAAGTAAGGACTCCAGGGAAAAGGTAAGGATTGACAGAATACATTTTTAAGAGCATCCAACTATATGTTACATGCAAGAGAGTCAATCAATATTTAAATACACAAATATGTTGAAAAAAATAATAAAGTATATATTTCTTACAAACATTAACCAAAAGAGAACTTGAGTGGCAATACTAGTATTACACTCAATAAGCTTTAGGACAAAAATTGTCATGAGAGAGAACAATATATTATATAATAACAAAGAATTCAATCAAACAAGAAGATATAACAATTATTTTTTAATGTACTAAGCAACAGAGGCCACAAATACATAAATCGGAAAATGAGTGAATTAAAGAAAGAAACAGATTTCAAAAATAATAATTGGATATTATAATAACCTACTTATAATAATTGATACAATTGGAGAGAAAATTTCAAGAACATTTAAGTTTTGAACAATACTGAAAACCAAATGCAACCAATAGACATCTCAACCCAACAAGAATAGAATGAACATAATTTTCAAGTGCACATGGAAAAAAAATCCATGTGCACTTGAGAATCATGTGCATTCTATTCTTGTTGAACTGAATTCTATTAGAATTCTAATGGAATTCTATTATTGCAGTCCATGTCTATCTATTGGACACAAAACAAGTATAAATAAGTTTGGAAAGATTGAAATCTTCCAAATTATGTGCTTTGATCACAGTAGAGTGAAATTAGAAATAAATTAAAACAGAATGTGGGGAAAATTAACAAACATTTCAAAAATAGATGACACACTTCTAAATAACCAAATGGTCAAAGATAAACCATACGTTAAATTAAAAAAATATATTTTGAGATTAAGGAAAACAAAATAACGACATGCAAAAACTTATGGATATAGTGAAAGCAGCATTCAGAGGAAAATTTACATCTATAAACCATTTATAAAAAAGAGAAAAATCTCAAGGCAGTTACCTGACATTCCACCCTAAGGAACATGAAAAAGAAGATAAAATTAAATCTAATACAAGAAATGTGAAGAAAATAATAAGGACTGGAATTAAACATAATAGGGAATATAAAACAAGAAAGAAAATCAATAAAAATAAATGTTGATCCTGTGAAAAGGTCAACCAGACTGGCAATCCTTTAACTAGACTTATCAATGAAAGAAAAAGGCTCAAATTACTAAAATAGAATTAAAGTATGTACATTATATTGACATTTAAAAAATATAGATAATACTATGAAAACTGTATACCACCAAATATGATAACATAGATGAAATGTATAAATTTCTAGAAACAAACTATCAGAACATTATCAAGAGGAAAGAGAAATGTGAATAGACATACAATAAGAAAAGCAGTTGAGTCAGTAATCAAAACACTTCCATCACTGAAAAGCCCAGAACCAGGTTGATTCATGGGTGAATTCTACCAAGCATTTAACCAAAACTTAACACCAATTCTTCTCTAACTCTTTTGAAAAACAGAAGAAGAGACATTTCCTAACTGATTCGGGGAGAACAGTGTTACATTGACACTAAAGTTAAAGATACTACCAGAAAATAAAACTAGAGTTCAGTATCTCTTTTGAAATAGAGGCAACAGTCTTTGTTTATAGATAGATAGATAGATAGATAGATAGATAGATAGATAGATAGATAGATAGAGATATACTTTGAGTTCTGGGGTACATGTGCAGAATGTGCAGGATGGTTACATAGGTATACATGTGCCATGTTGGTTTGCTGCACCCATCAACTCATCATTTACATTAGGAATTTCTTCTAATGTTATCCCTGCCACAGCCCCCAACACCCCAATAGGCCCGGGTGTATGATGTTCCCCTCCCCGTGTCCATGTGTTCTCATTGTTCAACTCCCAGTTATGAGTGAGAACATACGGTGTTTGGTTTTCTCTTCTTGTGTTACTTTGCTGAAAATGATGGTTTCCAGTTTCATCCATGACCCTGCAAAGGACATTAACTCATCCTTTTTCATGGCTGCATAGTATTCCATGGTGTGTATGTGTCACATTTTCTTTAGAAGATAGAGTCAATATTCTACACTTCAACAATCCAAAATCAGCAGCATACGAAATATATTACACATATGATTAAGTAGGACTTATCCCAATAATTTAAGGTTGATTTAACATACAAAAATCAAACTATGTAATAAACAATAATAGATTAAAAGAAAATAAACACATGATCATAGCAATAGAAAAATCATTTGTCAAAACCCAGCATACTTCCATGATAAAAATACTGAAAAAAAATCTAGGAACGAAAGGAAAGTCCTCAACCTAACAAAGCATATATATATATATATATTAATTTAAAAAAACACTAACACTGTATTTAATGATGAAAGTCTGAAGGTTTTTCCCTTAAAATCGGGAACAAGATGAGATATCTCTTCTCACCACTTCTATTAAACATTGTAGTGATAGTTTTATTCAGGAAAAGTAGGCAAGAAAATAAAATAAAGGGGATGCAAATATTCATATATTAAAAAAACACAATCCCCCTCAAAACAGAGTTCAACAAAGTTGCTGAATAGATGATATATACAAAAAATCAATTTCTGTGCTGATAAAACTATTTTGAAATTCTGTTAGTGGGAATGGTTGAAAGCCATTCTGAATACACTGCACATACTGACTTGTTAACTTAAATGGTTTAGATCGTGATTTTTATGTTATTAATTTCATTTAGATAACAATGTACTGAAGAAAGTGTATAATACAAAAAATAGGTTATTTTTTAATGGTAGAATATATAAAAATAGCATGATGTAAGTTACTAACTTAAATGAGTTTCTTCCAACTAAGTTTACATTCTCTGTCTATGGAGAGTGATATAATTATACACACAGACACACACTCATGCTTAGTTTCTGAGTATCTTAACAGAGAAAGTACATTAAGAAAATGTGTGTGTGTGATAATAGTTTTCTATTTTCTGCTTTTAAGCCATGCATATCCAATACATTTTTATGTTTATAGAAGATATTTAAAATTACATGCAAAATAACTATCAAAGATCAAGCTTCATCCTATCTCTACTTCTCAAGGTATAGTTCCTTCCATTTTCTTTTTTCTTTTCCTCCTGTAACTTACCTTCTTCTAATGGAATGATTTTATCTCCATCATTATTCAAATGTATGTTAGTACTTTCTGTATTTAATAAAAGTGCTTGTTGTTTTTCTCCAATGATTCAAATACTACAATTTCATTTACATTTATTAACAGGTGATTTTCTTGAAAATATTCATATATGCTACTCAATTCATTCACATGAGTTGAAATTCTGTTCTTTCCAATATATCAAGACTTTTTTGCTCACTTTTCCACTGAGCTTCACATTGCCAATGTAATCTCCACATAGATCTTTACAGTGCTCAATTTTTAGTTCTGTTTTACTAGATCTCTCAGCAGCATTCTGTACAACACATGACCTTTTTCTTGTAATAATTTCATCTTCTGATTTAATGACAACACTCATGTTTAATTTCTTACTGTTTCTCTGGCTACTTGAACTTTGTTAACCTATTTCCTTAACTATACTATATAATAATAGAAGTTATTCACAGTTGTATCTTGAACTTTCTCTATTCTTACTCTACATATACTTTCTCATTTAGAGAAATCACCCATTCAAATGGCTTTAAGTAATGTTTCTATTTCAGAACATTTACATTTAATAATTTAATATAGATACTTCTTCAGAGATCCAGATTGTATATCCTCCTTGACATTCATTTGACTATCTTTCAGCTATCTTAACATCAAAAAGCTCAAAACTGAACATTCTCCATTTGAAACCAAATAAGCATATTCATTATTTAAGTAATTTAAGGCAACAACCTATGTTTTACCCATAATATCTTCCTCTCTGCCTTATTATACTTTTTTATCTTAATTATAAAAAAATCAAATTTTGCTTATAAAATATTTCTCAGGCTTATCCATTCGTCTCTTTTTTTTCAGTACCTATACAACTCATAATTAAAAGTCATTTTTTAACAAGAGAATTGCTGTAATCGCTTCATTAAGGTTACACTTCTTTTCATTCCTGTAATAAGCTTCACTATGAATAGAAAGATTTCTTTCTCAAACAACAACGACTTTTTTTTTTTTTTTTTTTTTACCAATTACTACTGGGTTTCCACATATATTTGAATCTAAGACAACTATTCTCCAGGCATAACACTCTACTCTCAAGTTTCTTTATGACATCAAGTATTTTTATTCCACAGGGCATTTTTACCCTAAAAACCCTTCCATCCAGTTTTTTCCTGGTGCACTCCTATTCAGAACATTAATGAAAAGCCATTTCTGACATTTGCATGCCAACTAGAACCTTAGTAATTTATTTTTAAAACAAAATTCTTTTCCCCCGTAATTGCTACTAGAAGGTATAATCGTTTATTTGTGAGACTGTTACTTAATATAGTTCTCCTTTATCAGACTCTAACCTCTATTTCAGTAGATCCTGTGAATGTTGTGTTCCAGAGTATGTTAATTACTTTAGTGAGAAAAGGAATCAACTGTAGAAGGAAGAAGAGAAAAATTGACATTTAAGTTAAATCAAAGGGAGGTTTGAATGTGCCATGAACTGAGTGATATAATTGACAAAGACCTCTGTTTTCCTGTAGCAATCCCTAGAAATAATTTTCAGATCTGAAAGACCCACTGTTTAGAAATTATTATATTCATAGTTCACAGTGTATCGGCATCAGGAAGCTGTAGATATAATAATGTAATTATAATCACCAATTTTTTTTTCAAATACAGAATTATATTTTCATTTTGGACATGTTAGCTCTTTATTTTGTATGACTCTTCTTTTTCACATGAAAGTTATCTACCTTAATGTAAATCAGTAATGTAAGTTCATGTTATGTCTTTAAAAAAAATAAATTCAACATGATTTTTTTAACCTTTCCAAAGTAAACCCAGAAATCCTGTCAAAAATTTCAACTATGCAGATACTAAGGACACACAATGTGTGGTATATGATGTGGGCAAAAGTGTTTTGTTTTACTTAAGTAAAGCTGAAAATTACTTTTAGCCAACTTTTCATATTAAAATGGTATTTAAGCTTTGCTTACAATTCTAAGAATTTTAAAACATTTTTAAAAAGTGTTTTCAACACACAAGACAAACAATTTTTCATCTTAAATAACTGTCATAGGCCAAATAGCATTTATTTATATAAAGATTGGCTCAGCAGATTTAGCGAAGTTTATAAATTGCTTTTAATTAATGTTATTTGCAACATGAAAATTGACTAACAACATCGTTGAGCAAAGCTGCTAAAACTCTAAGTCAGTGTAATATGAATGAAAATTTAGATTAAGGCTATTTTATATAACACTTTTAATTTTATTGTTGACTGTATGATCAGCCTCAAAAAACACTGAGCATTTTTGAAACTATTACCACATATGTTGCTACCTTGATTTCATGTATAAGACCGTACATGCATAAAACTACTGATTTTGAAAAGGGTACACATTCGGTAAAGGGTACACTGCTCAGATGATGGATACACCAAAATCTCAGAAATCACCTCTAAATAACTTATTCATGTAATCAAACACCACCTATTCCCCCCAAAACCTATTGAAATTAAAAAGAAAAACAATTAAAAGTACTGGTTTTAAAAGTAAAATTAAGCAACTAAATTTATAACGTTATTGTAAAACCTGTTCTTAATGTTTTCTATACTTAAATGAGGAACCATCTTAAGAAAAGGACAGATTTTGTTTGCATAAATGGACTTACTTGTATTTTTTTCTCTGGTGTGAATACTTAATTGAGTGTCTTATATTTTATCTGATCACTCTACATCTTCTTTAAATTACCAGTCTCCAACTAACAAAGCTCTTTCTTTTCCCTCCAAGTTAAGTTGTCAGGCTTAGCAAAAGTTTCATTGAAAGGATCCATTACCAGTCAAATCCTGGTTTTGAAAGAGAGGAAAAAATATAATAATTTTAATAAAATTTGAGTCTTGGTGATATCACTTCTCACTTTTAAGCCAAAGAAGCAATAAAACAACATTAAAAAATTTCCTTTTACCACATAATTTTTTCCAAAGAGTTATTTTCCTTTTAAATCCCCAAATTATCTCACCGGAAGTCAAAAACATTCTCCAGAGCCTTTCAGAGTCACATAGTTCATGTGACTATAAAAAGTAGACTAAGCAGGCTAGTTTGGGCACTCAGTTTTCATCTTCAAATAACTCAGCTAAATATGACCTACAACTACTTGAAAGTACTCTCAGAACTCACCTCCAACTCAAAATCCCGGCTGAAAATATTTCTAACATATTGCCAAATGTCTGTGTGTAACAGGTCTATATGCTCTTTGACCACGTTTTGACGAAGTCAAAAAATAAATAAATAAAATACACATTCTTGAGTTAGCTGGTTTTGCTTAATGAATTATCCATAGCATCATTCAGTATTTTATGTTTTATTTACAAAATTTAAAACTCCAAGAATTTTGACATTAGCTCTTCTCTGTGAAGAAAGTAGCTTGTTTTAATGTCAACTTCCTTTTTTTTTCTTTTTTGCTTGCTTGCTTTGCTTTTGCATTTTATAAGATAATTAAAACTTTCACTGACTCAATCATTGATGAGGCCACATTAGTACAAATTCTGACACATTTCCTTCAAGATATACCTTTTGTTTCCAGATCTAAAGAAAAAATATTAAATAAGCCTCAGATTGTTAGTTTGGGATAACTTGATGCTCTAGAAAAATTTTTTTAAACTTTCTGACATTTACAATTGCTATATCATAATATTTATTGGTAAAGTGTGTTGATTCATCCGCCTAAAGAAGTTATTGTGTATTTTCTTAATGAAAATCTCTTCAGCCTAATGTGACATGCTATTGACACAATGATTTATTGTGCTCTTTGAGAGTGGAAACTTTTCATCCTCTTGTAGGCTTTTGCTAACTATAATATTACTTTCCTTCATTGTAAGATTCTCACCAAGTCTATGATTTATCTTTGTCTGGGTAATAAGTTCTGCCAACAAACTTGCTCCCTGAGCCTTTTTGTTAACAATGTATTTACAATTTAATAAGATTTCAATATTCATATAAAATAATCAATACATTTACTTCTCAAGTGACTATGATTTCAGGTACATTTTTGATTTTACACAATAGAAGAGTACTAGCTCTTATGAAATTCACTGAAAACTAGCTTTCATTGTAAAGATATATTTGTGTGTGTGTGTGTGTTCCTTTTACTCTAGATAAATGACTATATAGTTTTTCCTCATAAACCTCATCAGAATTGTCTATAGGCCTAGGCCTGGAGTCTTCCGCTAATTTTCAAAAATTACCACACTGGAACATCAGATGTCTCTGTAAAACACAAACTAAAATCTAATATAAAAACAGAAGGGCATTATATAGAACTAAATTATTAAATCCCATCATATGTGAAAATTTGACCATGTAATTCATATCTAAATATATAATTTATGCTTTGCACTATTTACAACAGCATGATGCTATGGGAAGTTGAATCAAGGAATGTAAAAAAAAAAAATCTCTTTTAGAATGAAAACATCTTTTGATGTTCTATTACAGCAGTAGTTTGTTCTCTCTTACTGGTCAGTTGGTGGCGGTTAATTCAGGAGGGAGCGGATGGCATCACCAGCCAATTGTTCTTCTTTCCGTGGAAGAATTTACCTCAGCTGCTGCCCATGCCTTAAGTCAAAACCTGAGAACTGACACAACCAAATGGACATGATCCTAGTTAGTGTGCACTGCCATGGAAAACCAAAAGACTTGTATCATGATTGCTAACATTCCTGCACAGTAGAGGTTCATAAGGGCAAGCCCTAGCATTTTGCAGTATGTAAAAAATCAAAATATATATATTTTTTTCAGTCATGTTAATTCACAAAATCTCTGACTATAACTCACACCATTTATGCAATATCTTTGCTGAGAAACTCTGTTTTAAGTGTTTTAAGGAGATTGCATATATTAATATTAGACTGAGCAGAAATATTTCTGTTATTTTGAACTGTCTTTCAGGCTTCTTCTATAACTACATTTTAAAAAGGAGAGGGCAGGTTCACTGAATATCTGTGCTTGAATAAATCACGTACTTTTCTAGGTCATGTCATTCACATAACCATTGTTCATTGACCCCAAGTTTGTAACATTTGTAGGTAAGCCCTTCAAATCTCAATTGTTCAAGGAATCCACTTATAAAATTTTGTCTCCTTTCTTTGGTATCATATTTTTTCTCTCAATGTTTATTGCTAATGGCATTGTGAATATGTTCATTATCTACAATCTAAAATTAATAACAGTTATCTAAAAGTATAATTTCAGTGATGAGATAAAGAAAATTAATTATGACTGAGGAAGTATAGTTATAAAATATGAAATCTTTGTTTTCAGAAGGAAAAGACTTGGAAAGTAATTATGGTTACATTCAGGGTCAGCTTGAAGGCATGGTTAGTAGAATTAACCTTATCTTCAGTTCCTCTACTCTATTCTGAAGTAAATAAATAACTTTGCTTCTTAATTATTTTCTCTCTGGAATTATGATTTTCTATCTGTATTACATCAGTCATTTTATATAAAAATCTGAATTAAGAGTGAATACACTAAACTTCCTTTCATATCATTCACCTCATTATGTCTCTTACCAGCAGACTTTCTCAAAAAGAAAAAAGTCATCTGTCTTATTTATCTTCAAATAGTATCTCATGTTCTCTTCTCCAGATTCTCCAACTAGGGTTTCCTTCTCATAATGCCACTGAAAATTCTTTTAGCAAGCTCACCAATGCCTATGGCTTATTTCCAGTTATCATCTACTGAATCTCTTAGTAGTCTTGGTATTATTTAATTGTCCTATTTATTATTTGTATCTATGTTTTCTTCCTACAATGGCTCATATTTCCTATGAATTAATATGTCATTTTCATACATATTAACCACAGAATCTCTCTTTTTATAATGGTTATTGACTAGAATGCCAGACTTATAAATAACAGCCACCCTGAGATCTCCATTTGGCTGTCTAAAAGGCATATCCAATTTAACGTGATGTAAACAGAATAACTGAATTTCTACAGCCAACTCTCAAATTTGCCTTCACTTAATTCTTCCACATATTAATTAGTAAATGCTAGATTCATTTGCCCAATTCCCAAGGCCTAAAAATCATACTGATTATACCCACCCCATAAAAAATAAATCACATCAAATTAATCTGGAAGATCTATTGGTGATACTTGTTAAATATATCCTAAAATATAAAGTGTTCTCACTACTGCCATTGCTACCACTTGAGTTCAAGCCACCATGATCACTCCCCTGGGATATTTTCTCTCATTCTCCATATAATATACTCCCCTCTCTTCATTTTATCTTACAGTCCAATATTTATCTCTAAAGCAAGCTTGACAGACAGTCTTAAGTACACAATTATACCATTTATTCTTCTGATTAAAGCCTTGGAATGCCTTTTCATTGCTATAAACAATTTATTCAGAACTGAAATCCCCAACTCAAGCCATATCTATCAAAGCCTAGTATGACCTTCCCCTAGATAGTCTTTGTTACTACATCTCTCCATATCCTCCCTCTCTCTCATAAAGCCGTAATTTTGCTGAACCTCTTTCTTACTCACAACAAATAATATTCCATTCCCAACTTACATGTGTTGCTTCTTTTTTTTCAGCTTGCAATATGCTTAATTTCTATACCACATACTTGTCTGGCTGAATATTCTTATATTCAGATTTTAACTCAATGTCATCTCCTCAGAAAAGCCTTCTTTGATTACTCATATTAAAAATTTTATGACATATCACCATCCTTCAACCAATGTGACCACCAATTTTAGCAGGAAAGTTGCTTAGTGTTAGGCAAGCTTCTAGCATTCCGTAATGTGCTTGATAAACAACAGAAAATATGTATAAAACTGTCCTGCCTAAACAATATTTCTCAACCTATAACAAGACTTAAATTTCCACTTTTTAAGAAATATTCTGGTAAAATGGAAGTATCCAAAAAATTGTAATACTGTTAATCACACAAATCTAGCAAGGCCACGATGAGAGAAAAAAAAAAAAAAAAAGATAAATCAGAAACAAAGGTCATGGTTTTAAAATGGGAGGAACTAAACTTTGAATGTGGCAGTGCTGAAAGAAAAGCTACGAAGCAGTAACAATGGCGTTGATGCTTTTGGGAAAGATACAGAATATGAATAAATAGATGGAGAAGACCACCAAAATGACTTTTGTAACTTCTCAAGTCTAGACCTGCTTCGTCTGTTTCTTTTGAAAATTAAATTAACTTGCCGTGTGATTAAGTGACAAAGCATTTTTTGACAAAGCATTGCCAAATCTAATACTCTTACCTAGAATTGATTTTTCTCAGAAGAAAACTGAAAAAGTAAATAAATTTTATCTCAAGTAAAATAAATTTAAATTTTAGTCTGAAACAAAGTTTGCACATATGTTATTCCACTAGAAGTTTCATGATCTCAACTATACCTCCACTGTGCGTATTGAAGGCTCTTCTTCGGTTCTTAGCCTCACCTGTGACTGGCAGGCTATGAACAATAAAATAGTCCACTTTTAAATTTGTGTTTATATGCTTATTTATGTGTGGTCATTGTTCAACAGTGTTCCTTACTTTTCTCTTGATCTTACAAATGCCTACATTCGACATTCGACTTTTCAAGTTGCAGATCTATCCTTTTTTTTTTTTTTTTTTTTCAGACAGAGTCTCACTGTGTCGCCCAGGCTGGAGTGCAGTGGTGCAATCTCGGCTCACTGCAACCTCCACCTCCCGGGGTTCAAGCAATCCTCCTGCCTCAGCCTCTCGAATACCTGGGACTGCAGGCTTGTGCCGTCATGCCCGGCTAATTTTTTGTATTTTAGTAGAGACGGGGTTTCACTGTGTTGCCCAGACAGGTCTCGAACTCCTGAGCTCAGGCAATCTGTCTGCCTTGCCATCCCAAAGTGCTAGAATTATAGGTGTGAGCCACCGCACCTAGCCTGCAGATCTATTCTAAGTGACAAGCCGAAAGAACTTTAGTACCTGGTAATGTGCTGTGGTAACAGCAGATATCCCCTATTTATTTTTGTTGTTTTACCTAAAGAATTTTAGAGCAAACAGAAAGCTGCTCATGAAATCACCTATGGAGTAAGCTCCTGTACAAACAACCAGTTTTCTCATTTCACCTTTTAAAATACATGCATTAACCTGTATATCCCTTTTACTGCATTTTGGCACAGCTATTAAAAGAAAATGATCCTCCTATGGTTTACAGTATTATAATTCTCTAGCCTCAGAAAATTAAAGAAATTATAACTTGCTAGGTATCAAAAAGAAATAAGTCATTTTACCTGATGCTGTAGCCAGTGGGTTGGAATAATTGTATGAATTGTCTGATAAACAATAATGCATTTTTTTAGAAGGTTTCTCTTTCACTTCACAGCATACTATTTGATCAATGTACAGTCAATTTGAATGAATCACTACTTGTAGTGACATTAAAAGACATATCTGTGTATATCTATAGTTATGTATGTATATACATATACATGCAGTTGTGCATATATATGTATACACATGTATAAACTTACACATAGATATATAGAAAGAGTGGATGAGTGAGAGAATTTAGAGATGATACAACACTAGGGTAGACTGATTAACAATCTCATTGTTCTTGGGGTAGTACAAGAACGACAACCCACATACACATATAACCACATAAGAAAAACAAAACAAAACTGAGGTATACAGCACATATTGAATTTGAAGGCTAATATTAAGGTGCTAATTTTCCTTAGCTAGTTTCTATTTTTGAACATAGCATTCTACTTAACGTGTATATTAATATCTTTAGTTAATTTTTTTAAGTTAAAGTACAGAGAAAATGCTTTTATAAATATAAATACTTATTCAGTTTTTCAGTGAGGGATGTGTGAGTCAGCATACTGCGTACAAATAGAGCCAATAGGATATTTGTATATAAATACAATAGAGGATATTTATTATGAGAATTGCCTCACACAATTATTGAGGTTGAGAAGTCCTGCCATCTGTAAGCTGGAGAACCAGCAGTGTATTTCAGTTCATGTACAAAGACTTGAGAACCAGGAACTCCAGTGTCTAAGGGCAGAAGATGGATGTCCTAGTTCAAGAAGAGAGAGGGAAAATTTGTCCTTTACCCCTCAAAGAATTGAATGATGCCTGCCCGAATTAGTGAGGGACTTTCTTTACTCAGTCTACATATTCAAATTCTAATCTCTTCTGGAACTACCGTCATAGATACACCCAGACAAATTGGCACACAAAATTAACCATCACAAGGTGTAAACATCATAGTTCAATTTTCTTTTTTTAAAGGAAGAAAAAAATTTTTTTAATTAAGAAAATGTTAGCTTATATTTCTCACTTTGTTACACACAGTCATAAAAGTATTAATGATACCTTTCTTCTGGCGGTATATTCTGAGTTGCATTGCATTTGTGATTGTTAATGCCATATATTACATAACTTCTAGTGAACTGATAAACCATAATAATTTCTTTTATTTCAGTAGAAAACTCATTAAACTCAATGAAACATACATCTTTGTATAGGTTCAATTTACATTGCTTCATGTTTTTTAAGAGGTAGTGTTTTTATTATGCCTGATTCAAAGCAGTAACTTAAACCAGAAAATAACCCGTGAATGTGTTATGACTCTAACATGTCATTCTGTAATGATTTCTCAGTATTTTCTAAAGGTCAATATATTAGCATACTGATGTAAACATTTTGAATTGATAGACTGTACTTGCTAGGGCAATTTTTATGATTTCCAGCTAGATTATACAGTATAACACATTGAGAAGATATTACATTCAGATTATAATCTTCTATATTTCATTGTAAGAAATGCTGTGTACATACTGTCTAGCATTCATGAAACATTTTTATTTATTTTTATTTTTTGCTTTTCTAAATTATACTTTAAGTTCTGGGATACATGTGCAGGCTTGTTACATAGGTATACATGTACCACGGTGGACATTTCTATTTTTGAATTAAATGACTGGCATTTGAGTTTTCCAGCCTTACCTCATTTAGTATTTTTTCTTTCAATAATTATTCATTAGCATTTAATGTTTACCTATCATACACACAAAAATATTTGTATTTAATATCTACTTGTCATACACATAAGAATATTTGTAACTAAGAAAATAAATAAGATAAATTTGCTATACTTGAGAAATCCACAGGCTAGTGTAAGAGACAAACCAGCAAGCAAGTAATTTCAGAAATATGCTAGTACTACAGAAAGTTCAAAATGGTAAGAGAGTGGGAAGAAAGGTCCAGATTTGTGGAAAGCACAGTGATAAATGAACAGTTGCCCAGGAAGCCTCCATTCTTTCTCTTTTTACTTCCTGAGGTAAGTAAATTTTCTTTGGCAAAACCACCAATTAATCAGTACATAGCATTTATGAATTTTGCATGATACTGATCCTACACTCATGATTATCAGTAGAGCTGTATTGCTAAAAGTTAATCAGTGAGATCTCATCTATCTTACCAAAGTGATTGGTCCAAATTTTCCCAATCAGAACTGCCATTTACTTGAAATAAGATTTACCTCTGGAGTTCAGGACTTGCTTCAACCATGATGTTGCAGGCATTTTCATCTTCCTTCTTCAACTAGTTGTTTCTCTTATTCCTCATGTGTAACTTTATTTCTCTCTCACTGAGTGATGCTCTCTTGCCCTGCCTAAGTCAAATCATTCTTGAAATAATGCAGTCACTTATAAAACCATTGACCTTTCTCTGTTTGTATCTGTCACAGATGTAATTTTACGTAAAGCAGTGTGCTTATTTTATTAATGTCACTCACCCACATAATACTACCATTTTTTTTTTTAGTCCAGCAACTATTTCTTTAGATTTTTATTGTATTCTTGTTATGTAACCCAACCCTGTGTAAGAGATGATTGATAAATAAGTATTATACAATATTATAATTAAAGAATAGATACATGGACATTCAGTACACCTAGTTTCCTTTGGTAGTATAGGCCGGGTGCGGTGGCTCAAGCCTGTAATCCCAGCACTTTGGGAGGCCGAGACGGGCGGATCACGAGGTCAGGAGTTCGAGACCATCCTGGCCA
>NW_016823172.1:206908-213824 GCF_001698545.2 Rhinopithecus bieti | reverse complement strand
AAAAAAAAAAAAAAAAAAAAAAAATCCTTTGGTAGTATAAAGTATGTTTTCTGGTCCATTTATAACATTGTTCTCAATTAAGCAGATAAATATTTCTAGCTTTTAAAATAAGTGCAGGCCAAGTATTCCTACATCTTTTTAATTTTTACCTTATTTTCTTTTAAACATGTTTTATTTTAGTTCTATTCTCAAAAAATTTTTAAGTGCACAATACATATTGTTGACATACATTATGGGCACAATGTTTTACAGCAGATCTCTAAAGCTCATCCATCTTGCTTAACTGAAACAATGGCCACAGATTAGTAACCCCTCACTTCCCCCTGTCCTCAGGTCCTGGCAACCAGCATTTCACTCACTGATTCTGTGAATTTGACTATTTTAGATACCTTATATATGCGGACTCATGCAATATTCATCTGTGACTGGCTTATTTTATTTAGCATAATATTCTCAAGTATCATCCATGTTGTTGAGTATTGCATAACTTTTCTTGTTTTTGAGGCTGAATAGTATTCTATTGTGTGTATAACCCAAATTTTCTTCACTTCTTCATTTTTGATGGATATTTAAACTGTTTTCATATCTTAGCTATTGTGAACAGTGCTGCAATAAGCATGGGAGTACAGGTATCTCTTCAACATCAATTTCTTGGAAAAATAGAAGTGGAATTACTGAATCGTATGGAATCTCTAATTTTTATTTTGTGGGGAGCCTTCATACTGTCTTTCACAGCAGCAGTATTTCTTTTCAGTTTCAAAGATTGGACCAGTGACTACAAATGTCTGTTTTTCAAGCAAAATCAGTCAGCTGTAGTCTTCTTAATTCTTCATTCACATTTTCTAATTGAAAGACTTTCAGTCCTCCTTGGTCAAAAACTTCATTATGCAAGACTATATAGATAAATAGAAATAACTTTAAAACCTGCATATTTTCTAAATACAGTTTCTCATTTGAAAATCCTAAATATGGCCATACAAAGCAGTCTTGCAATATTGCCTCTACAAGGGAGAATGAATATAATAGAAATATAGAATCACAGCTTACATACTTTGATTTTGTTAAGCGAGTCTCTTTCATTATCTAAATGGTAAGGTTATTTTCATCTAAAGAACCTCTGGATATTATGGAGAAATCTATAAAGACTTTTTAAAAAATATTCTAAAATGTTCAAAATCTGATGGCACCAGCGAGTGGAAGAAACTCATTTCTTACAATTTTGAAGCTATAACTAAATAGTTGAACACATTCTAAAGATCATGTTATGGAGAATGATTCAGAGAGTTTCTTTAAAAAAAAAGTGCCAGAATAAATGTTCTTCATAATTATACGTCTAGAAAATAATTCTCAACATGTAATATTTTCATAGAGGACACTCAAATATATTCCGCCTTTTCTAGTAACACATATGCAAGGTATGGATTGTTAAAGCCAGCTAACACCAAAAGTTAACTGTGTTATTATCTTTAGAAAACTAATGCAGGAAGGAACAGAAGAATCAATCCCCACATGTTCTCACTGATAAGTGGGAGCTAAATGATGAGAGCACATGAACGGATAGAGGGAACAACACACACTGAGGACTATCAGAAGGTGGAGGTTGGGAGGAGGGAGAGGATCAGAATAAATAACTAACAGGTACTAGGTTTAATACCTGGGTGATGAAATAATCTGTACAACAAACCCCCATGATAAAGTAACCTACATAATGAACTCAAAAATGTGCCCCTGAACTTCAAATAAATGTTGAAAAAATTTAAAACAATAAACTAGTGTTGGTACTGCTCATTTTACATCAATATTTCTCCTTCTGAGTTTCAGCTAGGCAGATGGTCATCAATCTAGAATTACATGTCTCAGGTTTTGTTGCAATGTTAAGTTTCCCTTTCCCCATTACTATGTGAGATTCTGCAATGATGTAAGACATTTCAAGGTCATGCACTTAAAGGCATAAGCATGTTCCTTATTTTGGTCATGTCTAACAACAGATTGAGTGACAAACGCTGCAGCCACCTTGCAGCCAAAGATGATGTATTAGTCCATTCTTATGCTGCAAATAAAGACATACCCAAGATTGGGTGATTTATAAAGGAAAGGGGTTTAATTGACTCACAGTTCAGCATGGTTAACGGGGCCTCAGGAAACTTACAATCATGAAGGAAGGGGAAGCAAACACATCCCTCTTCACATGGTGGCAGCAAGGTGAAGTGCCAAGCAAAAGTGAGGAGAATCCCCTTATGAAGCCATGAAATCTTGTAAGGACTCAATATCACGAGAGCAGAAGCATGGGGATAACCACCGCCATGATTCAATTACCTCCAACCAGGTACTTTCCACGACATGTGGGGATTATAAGAACTACAATTCAAGATGAGATTTGGGTGAGGACACAGCCAAACCATATCAGATGATATCCACCTGCCTCCACATGTTCCACATCTGAACTCTCCAAATACTTTTATAAAATAGAATGATATTTTTTTCTCTATTTAAGTCATAAAGTTTTCATCTTAATTTTGTAATAATACAGCTTAGGCACTACTCTAGTAAAATTTAAAAGTTCAAATTATTTTAAAATCAGTGATATAAAGCTGATAATAAACANCCAGGTACTTTCCACGACATGTGGGGATTATAAGAACTACAATTCAAGATGAGATTTGGGTGAGGACACAGCCAAACCATATCAGATGATATCCACCTGCCTCCACATGTTCCACATCTGAACTCTCCAAATACTTTTATAAAATAGAATGATATTTTTTTCTCTATTTAAGTCATAAAGTTTTCATCTTAATTTTGTAATAATACAGCTTAGGCACTACTCTAGTAAAATTTAAAAGTTCAAATTATTTTAAAATCAGTGATATAAAGCTGATAATAAACAATTATGAATATATTTTCTATGTAAGAAATATTGACAGTCATTTAAAGAATAATTAACTTTATCATGAGCTTTTTAAAATATATATTTTAATGTTAAATATAATAATATTTTGCCATTTCTTATATAGTTTTCCTGATTTCACATCAGTGCACATTGCTTTTTCCTTTATGATGATAATATGAAATTTTCACAATTAAGTTTTCTTGGAGTGAAAACTGGGTCAACCTGAGTAGCAATATTGGATGATACATTTCATCATAAAGATTATACATAGATATAGCAACAATTATAAATGTTTAGCAAGTGCACTACAATAAACATTTTTTAAAGAAATGCTAGTACTTTCTAACAAGAAGCAGCTTGAAAGAATAAGACCTATATGCTTCTTATGGCTACGTGACTGAATAATGTGCTTAGACTCTATCTCTCAGTTTATTCTTTTGTGAATAAGAGTAATAAATGTTCCAACTCAATAAGATTGTAATGTGGATAAAATCAGATATGGTTTTGAGATTGGGAAAAAAAAAAATAGTTCCTGGCTCGTAGTGAGCACTCAAGGGCATGGTGTAGAATAATGTGTTTTCATTAGCTAAATTACACATAAATGAGATTCTATCATTTATATAATAAAAGTACCTAGACGAAAACAAAATATAGCCACTAAGCCTGTAAAATCATCTTTCGTTTGCACACTAATTACCATTAATTCATCTCAATAAACACAGTCCTCTACAATTATGTTTAGTTACAAAATAATCAAATGCAACTTTGGAGGACTTTGGAAAAAATCTATAAAATTACAAAATCATGACTTTCTATTACTACTGGTAAAGAGAATAAAGTTGTACAGAAAAATGTAAATTTTACATAACATTTTGTTTAAAAATGTAAAAAATAGTTGTAACAAATACAATATAAGGGACAATGTTGGTTTTATTGGATAATCAGTACCATTCTGAAGTTGAATGCTGGGATCTGAGCATATATGTTAAAACAATGAGAATCAAAGCACTAAAACAAGTTTTATAATTATGGTCGATGAGAGTAAAAAGACTTTTTTAGTAGTTCTTAGGAAATAATGAATAATCAGGTGATTATTGTTAATCATTGTTAGTTTAGCTGATTTGTATTGTTAAAAAATATATCCTCACTCTAACTATAGGTTTCTTATAATTTTATTATTGATGAATTAGATTATGTAATTTTATGAGCCTATGTCTCTTGCATTAATATTTTATTGAAAAAGCTAATAAAACTCTAATTTGAGGGACTTCAAAGAAGTCTATATCACCTTCCTAACTTCAACTTGGAACTCCTAGTTTTATGGAAACACCAGCTATTTGATAGACACTTGATTGGACAGGTACTGGTTAAGTCGGGCATCCCTGCACATCATAATGTAATTTTACCTTCAATAAAAAGTTAATTTTCTACATTTTAAAATTTATTTATTTCATTTACTGAGTTTCCCAATTCTGCCTACTGTTTTATTTAACAACTTAATAAGAGGTTTTCTTTTGGATAGGCTTTAGGGAATAATTTCTTTTTTTCCATTTCTAAGAGAGCTTTATGATACCATAAGAATTATTGCTAACGCTGTGCTCATTCTTCAGGGAAGGAGCATCCAGCTTGCTTTAATATGAAATTTAATTATTGCTGACATTAATATGTGATGACCACTAAGAGAATAAATCATTGAAAAAAAAAACAGAGGAATACTTCATTCACCTTAAAGAAAAATATATTAAAAGTGGCTATCCTGTGAAGTTACTTTGCCCATATTCTGTTTTTTTTTTCTCTTTTTTAATTCCTCTATTTTGCTACTTTAGCTTTATTATTTCCTAGAACACTTTCTCCATTCCTTTTCTTACGCTTTCAAAATATGCCTTTGAGAATTCAAACTGTAGCTTGATATAGCATTTAGGTCACTGTTCTAAGTTATATTGAATTTAATCACGAGGTCACTTGAACCAAGCAGCTTTGCTGTTTCTAATCTACTAACTGCACATTTTCTCTGAGATTGGATAGGACCATTCCTATTAGGATTTCTGACACAGAAGGTCAATAATTCTTTATTTCATCCATAATTTTATATTTTATTGTCCTATACCTCTCAAAAGTTTTACAGTTTTTGTGGAGAAAATGAAATCTCCTATCACTAAACTAGATTGCTATTTTCTTGTCTTCTCTATGTTATCATGGGACTTATTATGCTTTTCTCCCCAATTTCAAGTTTTCTACTTGGCAACTTGTCTTTTATCTTTTATCTCTAATATTTAGATATAATATTAGAATTACTGGGAAGCTCAGTAAATAATGCATATTATTCTCTATGCAATTGTGTTTTACATTTTTAAATGATTCAATTTAATTGAGCTGTGTTGGGCCTTAATACAAGTGTTAAGATTATAAACAGTTTACCTAAGGAGATTTTATTATGTCTTCATGATATTTTTAAAGTTACAAGCAATGCTGTTCTTATATGATTTGAGTAATTTCATGAAAATATATGTAAACTTAAGTAAAATTAATCATTAATAAAATATTTTAGTTGCATATTTAAATATTTGAAAGTACACAAATTATAAAATGTACCTTGAAACAAATGCATAGGTGCTTCATAATTTTAATTGGGAAAATATCCTTTACAGTAAAAACTAGAAAGACAAAGCCTTTTGTTCTAATGTTCTAGACCTGACAGGAGCAGTATCTTTTGTAAAATTTAGCAGATCGTTGGTTTTGGTAGCCATTGATATATGCACGGTGTTATAGTTCACACTGTATTTCAAACATTTTATGAGGTCATGGCAACAAACTAGTTGGTAAAGAACAAATTGAGATTCGGGATGTTACATTTTTATATATACAGAGAGAGAGAGGAAAGAGAGAGAGGGAGACACAAAATGGACTCCCCATGACTAACTGTGGTTCTCAAACTTAAAACAGAACGCAGTGGTCATAACTGAGTGAAGGAGCAGTCATGTATGTACTTTGCGCTCTCAGAAAGATGTAAAAGCATCACAGGACTGACTTTTCTCCAATCAAACCAATCCAGCTCCTGTTGTAAATGCCAAGATAAGCAGTAGCCAGAAAACACCACTTTCCCCTTCCCATTTGGGGAAAAAAAAAAAAATAAAATAACAGAAATTTCTAGGTTTGGGTTGGCAATCAACCAATCAGGGCTTGAAAGTATTAACTGATCATGGTTTGGCTGTATCAACCAATGAGGGTTTATCTAAGTTGACCAATCAGCACTCAACTGCACTAACCAATAAAAATAAGCCATTTTCAATCCTTCATTTGAAAAAATTGACCTGATGAGGAACCTGGGTTAGAAATTTGCTGTAAAACCTGAGTCTTCCCTTTTTTCTCTGCAACACATCATTCTACATTCTACACTGAAGGTTATGTCTCCTCAGTTTGCAAACTGTTCACTGGAATAAAGTCTTACATCCAAACTTTTCATGGAACTTTTGTTCTCTCTTTCTCTATCTTGATAGATAGATAGATAGATAGATAGATAGATAGATAGATAGATAGATACATACATACATACATACATACATACATATATACATAGATATATAGATAGATATAGATCTATCTATTATATGTATAGATCTATCTACACATATAGATAGATATATGTATCTCTATATATATGGGTAGATATCTCACTCAGATATATATATATATGTGCGTGTATATATATGTATATATATGTATGTGTGTGTATATATATACACACAAACACATACACAGTGGTTTTGCCACAAACATTTCATTAGCAAAACCCTTAATAGAGTTCAGACTTGATTTCTCACTGGAGATATAATTCGTTATAGAATGACTTATTTGACCATTTCTTTTTTTTTTCTTTTTTTATTATTATTATTTTTTATTAATATTTTTTATTATACTTTAAGTTCTAGGGTACATGTGCATAACGTGCAGGTTTGTTACATATGTATACTTATGCCATGTTGGTGTGCTGCACCCATCAACTCGTCAGCACCCATCAATTCATCA